>NW_027418763.1:0-66047 GCF_009905375.1 Apium graveolens
AAGAGCATATGTGTGATGCAAGGACATCCCAAATTCTTAATAGCCAAGAAGGAAGAAGACAAGCAATTAAAGGCTGACAAAAGAGCACAAGCAAAGCTTGAACAACAGCTAAAGTCAAGTCTAGTTGAAAAAGAAATTGAAGTCAAGGGTGAAGACAAGACTACAAACCTAGATGAGGTTTTAGGGAGTATATTTGGTGAGAGTGTGGAAGAAAGAGAGGAATGGCAGAAGGGAAACAGAAGAAAGGTCAAGGCACATAAAAGGAGTGGAGATAACACTGAAGTAACCAAATCTATATCTAAACCACTAACTTCCATACCTGAACCCCTTGTTGCTGATCCCATAATAAACATCCATGGTGAACCAATCATTCCAAAAGAGGAACCTATTGATTGGGACACTATCAAATTGCCTACCTTTCTAACCACTCTTCCACTACCAAAGAAACAGAAAAGAAAACCAAAATCTACACCTCCCATAACCTCTAAGAAATTCACTCAAAAACAAAAACCTAAGCCTAAGTCACCCATTTCTAAAGATGATTATGTTCACATCTGTGACATAAAAGAAATTTCAGACATTGAACTCTATCTGGATGAACTGGAGGATGTAAGGGGAATAGCTGCCTACAGACAGTTACCAGAGAGATTAGTATTCAGATATAAAGGAGCTGGGGAAAGAACATGGCCTCTCCACAGGATTCTGGATGAAGGCTACTCTACCTTGATTAGAGTCTATTCAGCTATACAAAAGGATTCTGGCTTTACCAGAACTGCCAAGACTGAAATTCTCAACAAGATAGCCAATATAAGGAAAACTTGGAGGGAGCCCAATTCTTTACCCAGGACTTTACTCATTCAAGAAAGGGAAATGAAAATTCACAAATCACCTCATTGGTTGATGGAATTTAGAGATGATAAAGGAGTCAGAAGATTTTTCAGACTTGAAGACCAACTCAAGATTGCCAGCAATGAAACTCTCAAAGAAATGCAATCTAAGTTGGATGTCAGTGTTGAAGATGAAGCTGAATTCTTCAGACAACTCCAACTCCAAATTGAGGAAAATGACAAAAGGCTAGGAAAGAAAACCAGGGAACAAAGAAGAAAAAGATGATTTGCTCAGACTAAAGGAGTGTCCTTGGAAACACTGTAAATCTTCAATTATCTCCTAGTACATACACTTTTGCAGCATTTTTAAATTTCTACTTAGTTTCAATTCATATATCAGTTAAGTGTTTTGTTATCATCAAGTTAACCCTGAATTTATGCCTACAATTCTTATAGACATAAATAGGGGGAGATTGTTAGGAATGTATGTGCATTAGTTTGATGATATGTTTAACAAAATACTTAAGTAGAAATTTAGTGTCTGTAGCCTCAACGGATAAGACCACTTTGGCTATCCGTTGATGGTGTAGCTTTACTTAGAAATAAGTCTAGTGTTGTAGCATATTTCAGTCTCTGTATTTAAAATGTAATTCTTGGAAGTTGAGAGAAACTATGAGTCATGTTGACTACTAGATGATATGCAGATAGGAAGGCCAATTGTAAATACTTCATGCCTTGTAATTTTGTATAAGTGAAGTGGTATCAACGGATGACTTAAAGACCTTCAACGGATGAGAAGCTAAGCTTCAACGGATGTCTCTAAAGCTTCAACGGATAAAGTCATCAACGGATAACATCCTTCAACGGATGAGTGCATCAACGGATGAAAGCTTCAACGGATAACATCCTTCAACGGATGAGTGCATCAACGGATGAAAGTTTCAACGGATGTTCTGATGATTAGCCGTTGATAAGAGGTAGTTGTACCTACAGACAGAGGCACATGGGTTGATAGAGACAACTGAGATGTGGTAGCCGAATTTCAGGAACAACAGAAAAAGCAGCCGTTCTTCTCTGGTACAAAGATGCAATAGTCAACAAAGTACTGGAGTGAACAGGAAAAGAAGCAAGTGAAGATCTTATTTTATTACTGTATTTTATATTGTTCTTCACTTGTACACTTGGTAATATATAAACCAAGTAGAAGCTAGTAATCAGATGTGAGATTTTCCAGAGCTGTTTAGAAAAACATTGAGAGAAAATTCATCTAGTTTGTACTAGGATGCAGCTGTGATCAACATTGTTTAATCACAGATTTTCTAATATACCATCTCTGGTGGAACAACAAATCCACCAGAAAAGTTTTTAAGGTCTGTTGTGTTCTTTACATTTGTGCTTGAATATATATCTGTCTGCATTAGCTTAAAGCAATTCACACACTTGTTCTTCTTGAACACACAACTTTCATAAACTGCTCAAAACTTGAAAAAGTTTTGAGATTTACATTCAACCCCCCTTCTGTAAATCTCATTGTTAGTCCACTAGGAATAACAGTTCTGCCACATTGGGGATCCATATTCTTGATGCAAAACATAGGATTCCTTCGTTATCCTTCTGAGTTGTAATTTCTTCTCCTGTTAAGTCGTCATCTTGACTTATCACTTCTCCTTGACAGCGGCGAATCTTCTCTAGTAATTCTAGTTGAAATGTTATAGAGTAAACAGCTTCAGTAGATTCATTGGGAACACGAATTTCGATTTCCAACTTGTCGAATTCCTTGGCTAATTCTTCACATGAAGTTAACAGATTCAATCTCTCTTTTCGGCTTAGCACATATGCCACAACATTCGCTTTCCCTGGATGATAACTAATCATAACATCGTAATCTTTAATCAATTCCAGCCATTGACGATGCCTCATGTTCAGTTCCTTCTGCGTAAAGATGTACTTTAGACTTTTATGATCTGTGTAGATTTCGCATTTCTCACCGTAGAGATAGTGTCTCCAAAGTATACGTGTTCACAAGTAATATAGAATAATTTCTAGTTTGTTCCCACAGAGACTCAGATTAATTATATTTAATTAACTCTCACTCACCAATGTATGATTACTTCTCAATGTCAAGACAATAACTCTTTAGATTGATTAACTAATTATTAACTATAATAAACTACGAGATAAAAACACTTAATTAACACTTGAATTAACAATATCAAACACACATGAGATCATAACTTCATTATCACTTCCTTCAATAGTTATTGTTATTACCCTTAGCATGTAACGGTGATGATATTAATCGAACAACACGAAACTGATAAAAGCCAACTTTCGTTGTACAATTACCATTCTACCAAACATCCACAATTAAGATAGAAGTTGAATAGGCATCAATTATGTTGAGACCCTATATGTCTACAGAATTTGACAACATAACAATTTAAGTGCAAGTTACTCATTATGATTACACAGGGCAAGTAAAACGGTTAGAGTTACCCACTAATCATGCATACACATACATGAACCTATGCAAGCATGGCAAGTTCTAAATCTCAAGATTTACTGTCGCTTCACAAGAGGTTAACACCCTATCTTATATGTTCGCGACGCACATAAGACGAATAAGCACAACCTATGCTAGATATCATACAATCATCACACACCAAGGTATTACACAATTAACTAAAGAAATCCATAATAAATACGCTACGACCCATGATCACGATTAGCCCATGATAGAACTCATCGTCACCATGGGTTCATATGAAAACATGATAATAACACACAATATAAACTAATAAAAATACTTATTAAAAATCAGAGTACATCACAAGAGTAATAAGGTTCAAAGTAAAGAGAACTAGCATCCACTGTTACAACGAATAAAAGAATCACAAGAAAACGTATGCTTCATCTTCTTCGTTGCGATGTGCTAAAACGGTCTTCTTCCTTCTCTCCTTGCTTCTTGCTTAATACCACATACTATGAAACGTCTCTGAAAACTACTTATATAGAAGCCCACAAGAACTAGTCGTCTCAGAAGTCCATCAGAATAAGGATTGTAAAAATCAGTATTTAATTTTACGTCCCCGGGCGGTCGCCCCAGCTTCCTGGGTGGGCGCCCCAGATTCCAGGCGGCCGCCCCAGCTTCCTGGGCGGGCACCCCAGCACCTTCTGGAAAATCCTGCATTCTGCTCCTGATTTTGCTGAATTCTGCTCCTAACTTCCCACAACCAATTCCAAGCACTTCCCTAGGCTTATTTCAATGAATTCTTCCTACATACGCAAGTTATACCCTGAAATACAAAAACACTAGAAAAACGCATCTAATACACAAAATACTTGACTTCAAGACATCAATTCAAGTCATTATAAGACGTTCTAAGTGGTAAAAAATGCCACTTATCACACCCCCAAACTTAAATCGATGCTTGTCCTCAAGCGTCACAAACTCAAAAACAAAGCAAAACATGAATGAATGCAATCTATATGAAATGCAGCGATCCCCCTCACAATGACTACACCAACCAACTCACGACATCTCAACAAATGCAATTAGGCGACTAAAGATCAATCAAATCATGCAAACTAACATATAACTAGAAACGTGCTGTGTGCGGATGCTTAACAGATATGCTTCAAAACTAGATCAATTATCATAACTCAATTATCCTTAAGACAATCACATGATTATACGAAGAATAAATTCTAGGCACAAAATGACTTATAACACGTCAAGATCACTGGAGCTTATTACAGAATCATGTTTTTATTCAACACAACAACAAATGCTTATTTGACCGTGCAATGAGTGAGGTCCACAAAAGACTTATGCAATGGCATCCATTTAGCGAGCGTTAGGTTAGCGGATCCAGACTATAAAAGCTTAGGTCACTAGGCACAAAGTCCCCTAAGAACTTAATAACTCGAATACCAAAGAGTCCACTCGTGATCAATTATGCATTAAATTATATTTTTTTCTTTTTTCGTATTTTTTTTCTCTTTTTCTCTTTTTTTTCAAATTTCTGAGCAAGTGTGTTTCGCTCCATCTTGCTCAACCCTAGACTACTCACATAAAAATACGAGCCGGCTACTAGCCATTTGACGCCCAGCCGCAATTAGCAATGAATTCCAATTTTTACTCCAATTTTTTTTCATGACATTTATCATTAAGAGCCTATCATAAATTCTAAGCATAATTAATAGATTAACCTCAAAAACCATCAAACCATGACAACAATCTAGTCCTTAAGCATACTATAAGACGTAGTGAAATTACAAGTGTTTCTAGCATGCATGTCAATGTACATGATTCAACATCACTCTAACACTATCACTACACTCGCCTCAATATCATAAATCAATCGGTAAAGCAACGCAAAAGGGATCATGGTATATGCATAAGCTAGATGACATGATAAATAAGGCTATAAAATAAATAATAAAAAAAACTATATATGGCAAAAATATGCAACTATATTAACTAAATTATCATGAATATGCAACTACATGACACACACACACAAATATACTCCTTAACTACCACCTCCAAACTTAAAATCTTCACTGTCCCCGGTGAAGGTAGTAGAAAGGAACACAAGGTATACCTACTCGGAGAAATCATCGTCATCACCCTCAGAGGGTGGAGTGTCAGGAGGCGGATAAGCAGAGCCCTCACCAAAAACGGGCCACTGGATGTCAGCTCCAAGGCCTCTAAAAGCAGTCCCATGCGCGAGGGTGAGCTCCTAAGCAAACCTACTCTGCGACTCATACATTGCATGCATCATCCTGGATAGCCTCCTATACTGGGCATCGGCCATCCCTGAACCAGCACCTTCCTGAGCTCTAGAAGAGTCTGCCTCATCACGATCCTGACTAGGCCTAACCATAGTAGCACCAGCTACTGGTCGTCCTCCTGGAAGACGATATCCCAAAACATACTCTTTGGGCTCTCCACCCATCCACTCATGCATCGCATTCAGAGTCGCTGAGTCAATAGGAGCGGCCGGCATCTGCAGCTGCTCATAAGAAGGCCAATGAACTCCAACTGCTCTGCACATCCTCGTGACAGTAGATGCATAAAGGATGTTGCTTTGTATCCTCCCCCTCAAAAACTTCAAAATCCCTTGGTAAATGAACTCACCAAGGTCCACATAATACTCCTCATTCAAAATCCCCCATAACAACCTGGCTCGCTCAACTGTACCTTCATGTGCATGCGAAGTAGGCAAAATATTAGCACATATAAAGGCATTCCATGCACGGGCAAACCTTTTCATCGCAACAGCCGAAAAAAATGATACTCGTTAGATCCCGTCTTAAACTTCCACACCGTGCCTGGCTGATAGAGAGTAGCAACAATCAAATCCAAATCAAAATCCTCGGGGATCTTCTCATTCCAATTCTCCTCCTCGAGCTTCCGTTGTCGCTGTCCAATCACATGACGAATCGCCGCAGGCTGATAATCAACAGTAAGCCCGCGAACAACAGTAAACCCATTCTTGTCCGCCTTTGCGTTCGCATAAAACTCGTGAACCACACTCATTGGAACCGCCTCCGGCGACTTACAAAAAGAAATCCACTCATTCTCCGTAATCATTGGTAATAACTCACCATCCCTCCCCGATGGTAAAATTCCCCTCTCCTTCAGAATCGGCTTAGTCAGAAGCCTAGTATACTCCTCCTCAGCAGTCCTATCCATCAAACGGGGTCTCGCAGCAGTTCCCCTCAAAGAATCAGCAGTAGGAACGGTGTTGCTGCTATCAATAGTTCGAGATCTCTTAG
This sequence comes from Apium graveolens, assembly GCF_009905375.1. Lineage (NCBI taxonomy): Eukaryota > Viridiplantae > Streptophyta > Magnoliopsida > Apiales > Apiaceae > Apium > Apium graveolens. The sequence goes on from NW_027418763.1 coordinate 6,612, forward strand.
GTGCCATTGAAACTGAGAAAAAGTGTTTGAGAGTTGTGTTTTGAGTGTAGGAGGGGGTTTTTAAATTGTAAGTATATGGGAGTGTATATAGGAGAATGCATGTATATATAGGGTGGAATTTAGGTTTAGAATTAGAGTAGGAGTGGGGTTGTGGGCAAGAAATCGTAGGTTGTGGGTTGTTTGCTGTGGGTTTTTATTTTATTTTGGGTTTTCTGATTTTTTTTTTTTGGTTTTTATAAAGCAGAAAAAAAAATTCTGACAGAAGGGTTCCGCGTGGCTGCCCAGGCTTTCCTGGCGGGTGCCCCAGACTCCAGGCGGTCGCCCGGGAATTCCAGGCGGGCGCCCTAGGGGTTTCTGGAAAAAAAAATTTATGCCCAAGTTTTCTGAATTTTTTTGGGTTTTTGGATATGGTACTAACTTCTAAAGGTTCCTAAAGGTTAAAGTCTTGGGTTGCCTCCCAAGAAGCGCTTCTTTTACGTCATTAGCTTGACGTAGAGGAGTTCGATCAAGTTGATAATAAAACGGCACTAACCACTTCCCGGTTTGCCGTGTCTCCATAGTAATGCTTCAATCTCTGACGATTAACCTTGAATGCTTGGCCCGAATCATTCTCAAAAATCTCCACCGCTCCATGTGGAAACACAGTTTTGACGATAAAAGGTCCAGACCACCTTGATTTCAACTTTCCAGGAAAAAGTCGGAGATGAGAGTTGAATAAAAGAAATTGTTGCCCCGGCACGAATGACTTAGGAGATAGCTTCATGTCGTGCCATGTTTTTACTTTTTTCTTGTACATTTTGTTGTTCTCGTACGCTTGAAGTCGAAATTCATCAAGTTCATTTAACTGAAGCATTCGCTTCTTCCCAGCTGCATCTAGATCAAGGTTCAACTTCTTCAATGCCCAATAAGCCTTATGCTCTAGCTCCGCAGGTAAATGACATCCATTACCATAGACAAGTTGAAATGGGGACATCCCAAGTGGAGTCTTGTATGCTGTTCTATATGCCCAAACAGCTTCATCGAGCTTTAAAGACCAATCTTTCCTTGACGGACAAACAACTTTCTCTAGAATGCACTTGATCTCTCTATTAGACACTTCAGCTTGACCATTAGTTTGTGGATGATAGGCAGTAGCAATACGATGATTCACATTGTAGCGCTGCATCATAGAAGTGAACTTACGGTTGCAGAAATGCGACCCCTCATCACTTATGTTTACTCGTGGTGTTCCAAACCTTGTGAATATCTGCTTATGAAGAAAATTCAACACTACCTTTTCATCATTCGTAGGCAGAGCCTTGACTTCTACCCATTTCGAGACATAATCCACTTCCAGCAAGATGTACTGATTATTGAAAGACGAGATAAATGGTCCCATGAAATCGATTCCCCAAACATCAAAGACCTCGACTTTGAGCATCACATTTAAAGGCATCTCATCCTTTCTAGTAAGATTACCAACTCTTTGGCAACGATCACACCTTAAAATGAACTGATGTGCATCCTTAAACAACGTAGGCCAGAAAAAACCTGCTTGCAGAATACGAGCTGTTGTCTTTTCACCACCATAATGTCCACCATAAATTATGGAATGGCAGTCTCGTAATATCCCCTCCGTCTCACAGAATGGGATACATCTCCTGATGATCTTGTCAGCTCCTTGTCTAAATAAATATGTTTCATCCCATATATACCACTTCACCTCATGAAGAAACTTCTTCTTTTGAGCTGCATTCATATTAGAAGGCATTATATTGCTGACAGGATAGTTCACAATGTCTGCGAACCATGGTTCTTCCTCCTGAACTGCGAACAACTGCTCATCCGCAAAAGATTCGTTGATCAATGTTTTATCATGTGAAGTAGAATCGGGATTCTCCAATCTAGAGAGATGGTCAGCTACTTGATTCTCAGTACCTTTCCGATCTTTGATCTCTAACTTAAATTCCTGTAGCAAGAGCACCCAACGAATAAGTCTAGGCTTCGAATCCTTCTTTGAGACTAGATAGCGGATGGCGGCGTGATCAGTGAATACTGTCACCTTTGTCCCAAGCAAATAAGATCGAAATTTTTTGAAACCAAAGACTATAGCCAAGAGCTCCTTCTCAGTAGTGGTGTAGTTCATTTGAGATCTATTAAGCGTCTTACTAGCATAGTAGACCACATGAAAAAGATTATTTTTGCGCTGCCCAAGAACTGCTCCCACTGCATAATCACTCGCATCACACATCATCTCAAAAGGTTCTGTCCAATCAGGTGCCGTAATAACTGGTGCAGTTATCAAACTCTTCTTGAGAGTCTCGAATGCCGCCAAGCATTCATCATCAAATTTGAAAGGCACATCTTTCTCAAGCAAGTTGCACAACGGCTTAGATATCTTCAGGAAGTCCTTGATGAAACGCCGATAAAAACCCGCATGACCAAGTAAACTACGGATTCCTTTCACAGAAATAGGTGGTGGAAGATTTTCAATGACTCCCACCTTGGCTTTATCCACCTCAAGACCCTTGCTAGAGACTTTATGCCCAAGAATAATGCCTTCACGCACCATAAAGTGACATTTTTCCCAATTGAGCACCAAATTAGTTTTCGCACACCTCTTGAGCACCGAACGAAGATTATTCAAATATTCATCAAACGAATGCCCAAAGACGGAGAAGTCGTCTATGAACACTTCGACATTGTTTCCAATCATATTAGAGAATATAGCCATCATGCATCTCTGAAAAGTGGTAGGTGCACCACATAATCCAAACGAAACTTGCGAAAAGCAAACGTGCCAAATGGACAAGTGAAGGTAGTCTTTTCTTGATCTTCTGGTGCAATGCAAATCTGATTATACCCCGAATAGCCAACCTAAAGACAATAATACTCATGACCAGCCAACATGTCCAGTATTTGATCAATAAATGGAAGAGGGAAGTGATCCTTCCTCGTGGCTTTGTTCAACTTTCTGTAATCCATGCATACCCTCCATCCCGTGACTGTTCGAGTGGGAATGAGCTCATTCTTCTCATTTGCTACCATAGTTATACCTCCTTTCTTAGGTACACATTGCACGGGGCTCACCCAAGAACTGTCAGATATAGGATATATGATTCCTGCATCTAGCCACTTCAGAATTTCTTTCTTCACCACTTCTTTCATAATAGGATTAAGTCTTCACTGTTGCTCAACAGTCGGCTTACTACCTTCCTCTAGCAGAATTTTATGCATGCAGTACGAAGGGCTGATACCTTTTATATCTGTTATAGTCCATCTGATGGCCGATTTGAATTCTCTCAAGATCCTCAAGAGCTTGTCCTTCTCACTACCTGCAAGGTCAGATACAATAATAACAGGCAAAGTAGATGCATCACCTAAAAAATCATACCTCAAGTGTCCAGACAATGGTTTAAGCTCCAAAGTAGGTGCTTCCTCAATAGATGGTTTGAGCTTTCCCTCAGCATTCTTGAGATCAGTATTACCAAGAGATTCAAATGGCATGTCTAGCTTTCGCCTCCAAGAAGAAGCATTTAGATATTATAGTTGCTCATTGCCTTCCTCATCTTCACTGTCAAATTCCCCCACTAAGGCTTTCTCTAAGGCATCAGACATTAGCACATGATCAAGTTCTGAAGTTACCGCAGAATCAATTAAATCCACCTTTAAGCACTCCTCATCTTCTGTAGGGAATTTCATCCCCTTGAATACATTGAATGTCACATCCTGATCCTGCACCCTCATAGTAAGTTCACCTTCCTGCACATCTATCAAGGTACGGCCTGTAGCCAAGAAAGTTCTTCCCAAGATTATGGGAATCTTCTTATCTTCCTTGAAATCCAAAATGACAAAGTCTGCAGGGAAGAAGAGCTTATCCACCTTAACTAACACGTCTTCCACGATGCCTCGTGGGTATGTAATAGAACGATCAGCCAATTATAGAGACATGTAGGTGGGCTTTGAATCAGGAAAATTCGACTTTTTGAAGATAGACAATAGCATCAGATTGATACTTGCTCCCAAATCGCACAGGCACTTGTCGAAAGACAACTTGCCAATGGTGCAAGGAATGGTGAAGCTACCCGGATCTTTAAGCTTTGGAGGTAATTTTTGTTGTAGCACAGCACTACACTCTTCCGTTAGAGCAATGGTATCAAGGTCATCCAGTTTCACCTTCCTTGAAAGAATACTCTTCATGAATTTTGCATAACTAGGCATTTGCTCCAGAGCCTCGGCAAATGGTATATTGATGTGAAGTTTCTTGAACACCTCCAGAAACTTACCAAATTGCTTATCCAGCTTTTGCTTTTGCAATCTCTTAGGAAAAGGTGATGGAGGATAGAGCTGTTTCTCCCCTGTATTACCCTCAGGCAGAGTGTGTTCAACGGTAGTCTTCCTTGGTTCCGCCTCTTTTTCCTTTTGCTTCTCTTCTTCATCCATAACTTCAGCTCCTTCATCTTTTGCTTTTTCAGCATCAGCAACTTTTCCGGACCTCAAGGTAATAGCTTTGACTTGCTCTTTAGCTTCCTTCCTGCCTGGCATTTCAGTATCGCTGGAAAGTGGGCTAGGTTGACGATTGAGCACGGCATTTGCTATTTGACCGATTTGATTTTCCCAGGTCTTGATAGAAATATCCTGACTTTTGCAAACACCTTTAGCTCCTCAAAATCAGCGCTAGAAGGTGGAGCAGCACCTCCTTGTTGAGGATATAATTGCCTTTGAGCATATTGCTGAGGTTGCGTGAATCCAGGTGGATTAAACTATTTACTTACACCTTGCTGATATGGTTGCTGAACAGTATTATGACTATTGCTCCAGCTGAAATTGGGATGATTTCTGTTATTAGGATGATAAGTAGCTGGCACAGGCTGCTGCGGTCGCTGATAATTTTTCACATACTGAACAGATTCATTAATGAGAGAACACTGATATGTAGCATGAGAGCCTACACAAAGCTCACAGACCATAGCTATCTGATTGACTCCATAGTTGGCTAAAGAATCGACCTTCATAGACAGCGCTTGGAGTTGCGCTATAATAGCTATAGCTGCATCGACTTCCAGAATACCTGCTACCTTCCCAGGCATCATCCTTTAAGTTGGGTTTTGATGCTCGTTTGCAGCCATAGTTTTAATAAGATTATATGCCTCAGTATAGCTTTTGGCCCACAAGGCGCCTCCAGCTGCTGCATCGAGCATGGCCCGAGATTGGGCCCCCAAACCATTATAGAAACCAGTGATCACCATCCAATCAGGTATACCATGATGTGGACACTTTCTCAACATCTCCTTATAGCACTCCCAAACTTCGCACATAGATTCAGTTGGTTGTTGCGCAAACTGAGTAAGAGCACTCCTCATAGCCAGAGTCCTGGCCATTGGATAGAACTTCAACAGAAACTTTTACGCAAGATCTTCCCAAGTAGTGATGGACCCAGCTGGTTCAGAATGTAACCAGTCCTTAGCTTTATCCCTCAGAGAGAATGGGAAAAACCTCAGCTTGATAGCCTCATCAGAAACACCATTATATTTGAAAGTACTACAGATCTCGACAAAATTCCTGATATACATGTTGGGGTCTTCAGTAGCAGCACCTCCGAAAGAAATAGAATTCTGCACCATCTGAATAGTGCCCGGCTTGATTTTAAAAGTATTAGCCTGAATAGCCGGATGAAGGATGCTTGACTGAATGTCATCAATTTTAGGCCGAGAAAAGTCCATAAGAGCTGGATCTGTTGCTGGAACTATACGATCACCCATGATTACTGGTTCTTTCTGCTCACTCTCCTCATCTGAATCTGTAAAATCTATCTTCTCCGGAATATCAAGAACTGAGTCTGTCTCCTCAGCCGTATCTAAAGTCCTCGTGCGAGTGCGAGAACGTGTTTGCATAAACTCTCGCTAAAGTACCTGAAACACAACCAGAAACAATAAGTAACATGTCTTAATCAATGAGTCCTATTGACCACTGATGGCAAGTACATAAACTAAACAAATACGCCGAGTCCCCGGCAGCGGCGCCAAAAACTTATTAGGCACAAACATGCGCTAATAATTCACGCAAGTATACGTGTTCGCAATTAATATAGAATAATTTCTAGTTCGTTCCCACAGAGACTCAGACTAATTATATTTAATTAACTCTCACTCACCAATGTATGATTACTTCTCAATGTCAAGATAATAACTCTTTAGATTGATTAACTACTTATTAACTACAATTAACTACAACATAAAAACACTTAATTAACACTTGAATTAACAATATCAAACACACATGAGATCATAACTTCATTATCACTTCCTTCAATAGTTATTGCTATTACCCTTAGCATGTAATGGTGATGATATTAATCGAACAACACGAAACTGATAAAAGCCAACTTTCGTTGTACGATTACCATTCTACCAAACATCCACAATTAAGATAGAAGTTGAATAGGCATCAATTATGTTCAGACCCTATATGTCTACAGAATTTGACAATATATCGATTTAAATGCAAGTTACTCATTATGATTACACAGGGCAAGTAAAACGGTTAGAGTTACCAACTAATCATGCATACACATACATGAACCTATGTAGCATGGCAAGTTCTAAATATCAAGATTCACTGTCGCTTCACAAGAGATTAACACCCTATCTTATATATCCATGATGCACATAAGACGAATAAGCACAACCTATGCTAGATATCATACAATCGTCACACACCAAGGTATTACACAATTAACTAAAGAAATCCATAATAAATCCGCTACGACCCCATGATCACGATTAGCCCATGATAGAACTCATCGTCACCATGGGTTCATATGAAAACATGATAATAACACACAATATAAACTAATAAAAATACTTATTAAAAATCAGAGTACGTCACAAGAGTAATAAGATTCAAAGTAAAGAAAACTAGCATCCACTGTTACAACAAATAAAAGAATCACAAGAAAATGTATGCTTCCTCTTCTTCGTTGCAATGTGCTAAAACGGTCTTCTTCCTTCTCTCCTTGCTCCTTGCTTAATACCACATATTGTGAAACGTCTCTGAAAACTACTTATATAGAAGCCCACAAGAACTAGCCGTCTCGGAAGTCCATCAGAATAAGGATTGTAAAAATTAGTATTTAATTTTACGTCCCCAGGCGGCCGCCCCAGCTTCCTGGGTAGGCGCCCCAGATCCCAGGCGGCCGCCCCAGCTTCCTGGGCGGGCGCCCCAGCACCTTCTGGAAAATCCTACATTCTGCTCCTGATTTTGCTGAATTCTGCTCCTAACTTCCCACAACCAATGCCAAGCACTTCCCTAGGCTTATTTCAATGAATTCTTCCTACATACGCAAGTTATACCCTGAAATACAAAAATACTAGAAAAACGCATCAAATACATAAAATACTTGACTTCAAGACATCAATTCAAGTCATTATAAGACGTTCTAAGTGGTATAAAATGCCACTTATCATGCATCAATACACATCCTAATCCGTGGTATGAAGCATCGTTGTAAATGACAAAATTTCCATGCTCGTCTGGCAATACGAGTACCGGTGCGATTACTAACCAATTCTTCAGCTCTTGCAAACTCCCTTCATATTTGTCATCCCATACGAACTTTTCACTTTTTCGAGTTAACTTGGTCAACATCGTTGCTATTTTCGCAAAATCTTTGACAAATCTTCTATAATATCCTGCCAATCCCAAGAAACTTCGAACATCTGTCGGTGTCTTTGGCCTTTCCCAACTCAACACAGCTTCAATCTTCGCTGGATCGACTTGAACGCCTTCTCTACTGATGATGTGCCCTAGAAATTGTACTTTCCTCAACCAGAATTCACATTTCGAGAATTTGGCGTACAGTTGCTCTTTCCTTAAAATTTCCAAAGATATCCTCAAGTGCTCATCATGCTCTTCCTCTGTCTCTGAATAAATCAAGATGTCATTGATAAATACAATCACGAATTTATCCAAGTACCTTTTGAATACCCTGTTCATCAGATCCATGAATGTTGCTGGCGCGTTGGTCAACCCGAATGTCATTACAAGAAACTCATAATATCCATATCTGGTATGGAATGCAGTCTTGGGAATATCTTCAGCTTTAATTTTCAATTGATGATAGCCCGATCGCAAATCTATCTTCAAAAACCATGCAGCTTGTAATAACCCCAATTTTTGGAATTTTTTGAAACCCTTATGAATAGTGTTTTTGCTAATTATGTCGAATAAGAAAACTTTTCATGCCACACTATGTAGGGGTTCTTCTATTGTTATTCTGAGATCTTAGTAGTGCTCTATATGGTATATAAGTGTATGTAAAGATCGTCAGAATCCAAATTCAAACATTTTGATTTTTCCCAAAAATCCACCAGATACCGAAAGAATTGAGTATAAGGTAACAGGATAAAAAGGATTTAAATTCAAGGATTATAAAAGAGGATTATATAAGAAATATAATATATTGAGAAAGGTTTAGGGGAACCCAAGTAATAAGATCCCGGGTATGATCCCTCAAACGATAACCGAGAACGAAAATTAAGCGAACCGTATAACAGATAAGCGGTCATTAACCAAACAATTAAGCAAGGATTAGCATAAGAAGATGCTTCCACCACCAAGTGATGACAAGTGGCAAGAGATGAAGTCACCAAGATGATGTCATGCTTAGTCATACTCCACTCACTTTAAACAACCAACAAATCATCCAAATATCCCATTCACTTCATTTTCCACCACAAAAACATTCAACAAAGCAAATACTCTTCCAAGAACACATAGCTCACGGCTTTTTCATTTTTTTCAAGGAGAAAAATTCCAAAAATCAAGTTTCTAGCTTTGTTAATTTGCAAGGTAATTACCCAAGGTCCCTTATGATTAGATAAGCATATCCTAGGAGTTTAAGCTTCTATTTCTTCATGAATCTCTTCCAATAAATCAAGGAAGAAGATGATGAATAGTGTTTTCAAGATTACTAACTTTATTTTCTTTGATTTCCTTTAAGATCCAAGCATTCCTAAGCTATCTCAAGGCTTCTCAAGGCTTCTTAAGGCTTCCTAGCTACTCTAATCACTCCAAGGAAGGTATAACACCTCCAAACCCTAACTTTACTTTGAGTATTAAGATGGTTTTGATGGTTATATTAAATGAGAAGCATGATGCTTGTGTGTTTAGAGTTTGGATTGGATTTGTAGTGATTTGGATGTTGAAATCTTGTTTATAGTTAATGAAACTTAAGTATAGCTAGTAGTTCATGTGTGGGGTTGTATAAATTGGAAAATCTTGAGGTTTGGGGACTGATGTAGTAAGATTTGGATGAGGGTTGGTTGTATTGTTGGTTGTGAGTTGAATGGTGGTTGTTTAGGGTGGTTTAAAACTTGGTAATCGCGTAAACATAACCGTCGTAATGCCCGATTTACCTTAGACTGTTTTTGTTCTTAACATCAGGACTCGAGAACTCACTATTAGGTTTTGACCATTGCCATGATTAGATAGTTCATGTTACGAGCTTCGTTTTGATATGTGGTTCTCTTGAATCCGATGTACGGTTTAGGAGAAACGATCATTTTAAGTAACGGCGTTTCGTGACTGAACCATTACCCCTCGCCTTACTTTGAAACATTGGTTAAGGACCTAAAATGACTAATTGGATTATGAAACAATTAATTAAAGTGGATTAGGCAGTTAGTAAGGTACTCGCGTAAGAATCGCCTTAAAACTCTTAATGGTTAATTTATTAAAAATGATGGAGCCGAGGGTACTCGAGCGACTTAAGTGAATCGTTAAGCGCAAAAGTGAGCGTTAGAGTCTAGTTGGTTAAAGTATAGATTCTTAAGCGACTTTGTTTTAATTCCAACTTATATGTTGTTTATAGGTTACCAGGCTCGTCCCAGGCCTTTTACCACCCCCAGTCGCTCAGGCAAGTTTTCTACCCGTTATACTGTTGTTGTGATGTATATATATGTATATGAATTATCTTGTGATAGATGCATGTTGGTTAATTAGCAAATTTTGCGATATATTGAAGCATGCTGATATGGTATATATGCATGTCTGTTTCGTAATCTTGATATCTAATTGTTGATTCAAATGCTTATAAGTTGCATAATACATATGCTAGAGATAAGCAGTAGTTGCGTATACCCTTAGTATAGGGGACCCAAAGGTGAACATTTTTCTAAACTGGGAGTCGATGTTCCCGAGTATAATATATATATATATATATATATTTATATTCATATTTATATATATATATATTGATATAGTTTTCAAAACTATTAATCGAATAAGGTTTATTCGATAATTTTATTTTATTTATTTAATGAATATTATTTTGAATATTCATTCGAGGATTTATGACTCCGTTATTTTATTTAATGAATATTATTTTTGAATATTCATTTGAGGACTCATGACTCCGCTTATTTACTAAATATTATTCTTTATTTTATTAAAGAATAATGTTTCGATAATCAAACTTATTTTCGATTATTCAAATAAAGATAGTACTTTCGTATAAGTATATCTTTGGTTATTTAATATTCATTTCAAGTATGAGTTTTAAAACTTCTACTTCAAATTATTTATATAGAGATTATCCTTATGGGAATATTATTTAAATAATAATATTCATATATTTTCAAATATATTGGGACTGATTTATTTTATTAAATCAGCATTACTCCAAACATTCTTAAAAATGTTTTCGAGTCTTCAAAATGATTTTAAAAGTTAGAGCGGATCCCAAAACTCATTTTTATATTTAAGATCCTCCTTTCAAAGGGGATTTAAATACTCTCTCAAAACCTGAGGGATCCGGATCTGTGGTATATTTTACATTCGCAACGAGGTTGCTGTTTTGATAAATGAATTGATTACTTACCCAACGTTCGGGAAGTAAGTCCATCTATTGAGTCGGCATAAGCAACATGGGCTCAGTTGGCGTCCATGAAAGTGTAAGTGGCTCAGTGGGAATCCATCAAATGCGTAAGTGGCTGAGTGGCAGTCCAGCATAAGGTCCTATTGCGGCCAGGGTGATGACCAGTGGGGAATTCGTCCATCTACTAGTAGAAAAGGTTACTTATTGGTATCTTTGCCTGATCAGCAAGATATCAGGTTTATGCCAAGGTTTTCTCCTTTCCAAATTCATTGGATATTGCAACTCTGTTTATTATTTTCATAACAGAGGTTTCAAAGGAGTGTATGAAATATATATACATAGGTGTATATATATATCGGGACTTAATGAAGTATCTCATAACTTCATTATTTATAATGATATTTCAAAGATTGAATATATTCAAGTCTTATCTTGTAGTCTCATCTATGTGATGAACTTTTGAAACTGATTATAACTTGAACGGTGGTAGTTCAAGTAGTATTTGGGAAAGATATAAGTATATTGGGGTATCTTGTAACTTCATCTTTTCAACTTATATCTGGTTATTGATTATCTTATGCATGACAAAGATTTTCAGAAAAATGTTGAGACAAGGTTAGATATAGGAGATCACCTTGCAATAATATTTTTATACAGTTATAAACTAGAACTCTGTGTATATTATACATGTCAGAGGATTTCAAAGATTGTGAAAAGTATATATGTATATATATATACTGAATATTTTGCGACTTGGTCGCGTTAAGATATCAGCTTGGTTCATTTCTTCTTGACCAAGACTTTCATGAGTACTATGAGAATGCTCATATATTGTTAATTATTATAAATATTATTTCGGTGGGCTTGTTGCTCACCCTTGCTTTCTTCTTTCATCACACAACAACAGATAGACAAGATGAACAGGATCAAGCTCCCAATTCACGAGCAGATAGGTAATATTCCGCAGTTTCCTGTAGGCGTTGATGCCGTGTAGCTGAGGTAGGATCTACCAATAGGCTAGGCTTTCAACTTTCGATGTACCAGACTTATGTATATTTATGAATTGTAATAATGGCAAAGAATATATAAATTATTCAGAAACCCTTTTTAAGGTGAAATGGTTTATAATTGTGGAATAAAATGACTTGTGTTATTTTTGGTATTCATCTCTGAGACTATAACTTGTGGTGTGTGTGTGTGTATATTATGGGGTCACAGTACGCAGTAGTTGGTTGACTATTAAGATTAAGTATTGATAAGGGAAATGGAACTCATGACAACCTGGATCCCCGACCCCGGATTTGGGGGTGTTACAGAAATGGTATCAGAGCTAAGCGTTATAAACTTCAGAGATGAAGTGACGTTAAAATAATAAGTTCACTAAGATAAATAAGAACTCTTGCCAAGTTCATAGTCGGACTACCTAACGTAGTAATGACAGTTAAAACCCTTATGGGAACCCTTATAAATATCGTGATAAAAGCGTAGTTCATTATCGTATATGGTAGCGGGACTCCGAACCCTGAGGTTGAGGAGCAACAGCGCGATGATGTTTTATTACTGATTGGGGATCGGATTGTGGATCCAATGGAACACCCTAATGAGGGACCGGATGATATTCATATTGAGGATGTAGCGGTTGAGGATGTTGCCCCAGAAGGGATTGTTGTTGAGAAGGATCTCGTGGAGGATCCTGACAAGAATGAATAAAGGACCACTGAGGAATTGATGACCATGGTCAGGGCGACTACCAGAGGTAGGATTGGCCGGTCACTACCGGAGGTTCGTTCAAGTTTGTAAAGATAGTAGCCCCTTTAATACGGCTTACTCGTATGACTCAGAAGTTCGAATGGATAGAGAAATACGAGAACAACTTTTAAGAACTAAAGCAAAGGTTGGTGACGGCTACTATGTTGGTGTTGCCGGATGGAAAAGGAGATTTTGTGATGTGTAATGACGCTTCGCATAAAGAATTAGGGTGCTTCTTATACAGCACAGCAAGGTAATCGCATACGCGTCAAGAAAATTAAGGGAATATAAAATTCGATGTCCCCACCCATGAGCTTGGGCTCGTGGCAATAGTTTTGCCCTAAAGATTGGAGGCACTACTTGTATGGAGAGAAGTGCGAGATTTACACAAGCCATAAGTGCTCTAGAGCATTTTTATGCAGAAAGAGCTCAACATGCGCCAGAGGAGGTGGATAGAGCTAATCGAGGATAACGATTATGAGATTCTTTATCATCCAGGGAAAGCCAAAATGGTGGCTAATGCCCTTAGTATAAAGGAGAGACTCAAGATGAAAATGTCTTTGGGAGAGTTGATAAGAGATTTTGAGAAAATGAAAATAGAAGTGAAGGTAACCGGAGCCGGTACCGAAAAGCTGTTTGAGATTGCAATACAGCCCGAATTATTGGAAAAGAACATATTGTGCCAGAAAAAGTGATGAATGAAGGCAGAGAGCCAACAAATAGATAAGAGATTAATACCGAGAAAGATGATAAGGGAATAATGAGGTATTCCTACAAAATTTGGGTTCCAAATGTTCAAGAGCTTAAAGATGAGATCTTAGATGAAAGCTAGTTTGAGGAATAAGATTTAGAGCAAACCCTGAACGTGATAGTCAGGGAGGTCACCATCAAGTTAAAAGGAACCCATAACATAATGAAGTGGAAAATGAGGATTTAAAATATATAAGATAACACTGATTGTGGGAGAAGGATGAAATATTTCATACTGAGAAAACAGAAGTCGAGCAAGATAGGGAGAACCAGGACGGTACTCCTATGGGGCGATTCATGGACCTGCCTAAACAAAACTTATACTTTTATTCCCAACCACCACCTTGAGGAAATAATGCGGTAGGGAATTCTTTCATGACCTTTAAGTCACTAAGCTCTCAGAGTTCCAAGGAAAAGGTTGACCCAGTCGAGGCAAGAGCCTGGCTAAAGGAAATATAGGAATCATTTGAGATTCTAAAATGATTGACGAATCACAAAAGACTGTTTTTGTCACTTACCTTTCTAAGAGAGAGGCCACCCACTGGTGAAAGGCCAAGGAAGGCACGGAGCAAGAGATTATAATAAACTGATTTAAGTTCAGTCAATTGTTTTCAGGAAAGTACTTCCCAAGGTTATGGAGATAGTGTAAAAGCTTTAGAGTCAGAACAAAGGCAGACGAGTATGATGAATTATGAATCTAAGTTGTCAAGATTCATTCTGAGGACACGAATCCTGAAGGACAGGATGTTTGAAATCAATGCTTATGTTGTATTGGTTCGTGAAATAATGATAAGAGAAAGGAAAATAAAAAGAAACTGAAGTGGAAAGGAATATAAAGTCAATAGAGTTTGAGGAATGATAAGGGAGTTGGGTATGAGGAAACCCTAAAGACTCGTAGCAATAGAAATAGAAAAGTATGTAATCATCAGGATGAGGGTGATTCACCATGAGTTAAAATTGATGGTTGAAGGCATAAGAGATACATATATTTTATCCCCTGTAAGTTGGGAGGATTCGAGGAAACCTTGGGATAGTTCGAAGGATAAATAATGAGACACGGATAGACTGAGGAGACAAAGAAAGTAAGAAATTAGGAAAAATTGGATGAAGGAAGTGACCTTCAAGAATGTGAAGTGTAAGACCGGTGGCATGATACCCAGAAAGGGAGACGCCAGGTATGAATGACATCCCAACATTGAGATGACTGTTGAGATAAACAACAAAAGTAAATGAGGAATTATTAAGAAGAAGTTCACGTTGAACACGACCAATATCTTCCAGAACATCCATGTGATCATTACCAAATTAGGAAAGAAAAGTAGATAACCATTGTTATCTTTTGGAGGCCATATTGATTGACCTCATTTTGAATAAGGATGCTATTGTGAAATTTGGTATAGACTATCAAGATGGGAATGATTAAATAAGATAATCTATCAAGGATATATGACTTGATTTATCCATGGAAGGATGCATGTACCTATTTAAAGGTGGAATTAAGGATATAACTTCAATAACTTGAGATGAACCCAAGGGGAATGCATAAAGATTGGCATTTCACCTTTAATAGGGACATTATGAGTTTTGATAGTATGGAATGAAGGATTAAGGCAACAACAATCTTTAAGGATCAGTGGAGAAATTTTTCAGAAGTATATAGACAATGATTCTGGTATAAGTAAATGGTATCTTGATATGCCCTGTACCTAGGGTGTACCTGATGAAGGATTTAAGGATAACCTTAGAGGTTTTACAAGGAGAAAGGTAATATTCAAAGTTCTCAAGAAAAGAAATTTTGATAAAGGAAATATGACATAATTATAATAATGCCAGGTGGGCACGTGTGGAACCACAAGAAAGTGTAAATCGACCCAATGAAGGTCGAGATTGGTGAAAACAAGTAGGACCCAAGATAAGAGACATCTGAAGTATGATAGAGAGTCAGCCGTGACAATGATTAACCTCTAAAGACTAAGGCAATAACTTATGGGAAAATGGTTATATTTTTTTTTACTCATCAGATTTTAAGGAAAACATCTTCACATAAGCAGTGATTGAAATGAGGTAGAAAATTTATTTGGAGGTGGTTAAAATGACATTGATTGTAAGGAAATTTTATTATCAGGAAAGGCCAAAGAGGTGGCCGACACTTTAAATGTAAGAGGATAATTATAGGCGCCCATGCCAGAGGAATACAGTGATGATGGTTGAAGCCGTGAAGGTTGTATTATGGTTTGGAAGATTGAAATTCCTTCTGATGACTGTGCAATACCCAACCGTAATAGTAGTTTGGTAAAGGTTAATTCATGTAATCGCCATGAGCGGGCTATCTATCTTAGAAGGTACTATCTTGAGATAAGCCAGGACCATGTTACGAAATGACTAAATGAACCTTTGAGATTCATGTCTCCCAGTAAATAAATATGGTTAATAATGGTATTAGCCTGCTATCATTGCTTTGATTAAAACTCTTCTGCAATTTTATCTGCTTCATGTCATGTATGTACATCAGGATCTAGAGTGTTCTTCATGAATCATGAATGGTAATTATGTTACCTCCTCAGAAGAATCCGATACGGCAGGTATGGAATCCGTATTGTTATCTATTAAAACTTCATGGAAAACGAATGACTACAGTAGGTCAACGGTGGACCATAGTAATGCAGGAATGATTCTATGAGTAATGAGCCGATTACTTACAACCGTGAGAGTTGTATTGGAATGGATGTTGAGATTGAGTACCACTAATCGGGTCATGGTGGTGTATAAGTTATCATTGATAGACTAATTAAGTAGATTATCTACCTATTGAATACTTATTCCTTCTTATCAATAGAGAGCCGTATTACTATACGAGGAAGGTTGCGGTGCAAGCCTAGAATTCTAGTAACGATGATGTCTAGAATGAAATCCCAGATTCGATTTTTGTTGTCAAGGGAGTTTCAATGGTGAGTGTTTATGAGCTCGAGCAAGAGCATGGGTCCATAGAATGATGGACGGAATAGCATAAATATTTAGGCATGTGAAATGTGATGCTATAATACTTGATGTTGATATATATACATATATGTTTTGTTCTCCTATGACAAACCTCTATAGTTCAGAGGTAGATTCCAAGCCAGATATTTGGAGGCAGTATATTTTTACATATATACAATTCTCTTCAATTCGTTCTTTTCTCTCCTTTTCATTTCATATAAGCTGAGAAGAACAACCCTTCCAGAAGGGGAGGTATTGCCGAATGACTATCTATCTGTGTGATAGAAGCCTAGTAGGATACCACATGTTGTTTAATTGCTTGTCAAGTACTAAAGGCTGGCCACCTTCTGTACTAACTATGCAATGAACAAGTGTTCATGATCATAGTGATCTCTCAATAAATTCTTTTACTTCTATACGAAGGACCAAGCTTTCGAAGATGGAGGCAGCTAGAGATGAAGTGGTACCAAGTAAGTTGGTATTCCGATTCTAACACATCCGTGATACTAAGGTTGACGCGCTTATTAAGAGGTTATAAAACTCTAGCGAGTAAAGGTATATCTAGAATAGTATCCTGTACGGAAGATAGTAACGATTACGAACTGGAAAGGAATGGGTATTGAGAAGCCAAAGCTATAGTGCTAGAAGCTATGGTGAAATTCTGTGCAATAGACTTGAAAGAATTTGGAATGATCACTTAACGCGGATTAAGTTTTCTCACGACAATAGATCGTATGTCAGGTATCGAGATATCTCCTTATGAGATCCTTGAGGGAAGACAATGTCGATCTCCCTTATGTTAGGATGAAGTTGCTCTAGCGCAAGATGCTCGGACCCGCAGTAGTCCAAAAGACCAAGGATATAATAGATCTAATCAGAGGACGGCTGATAGTAGCCCAAGATGGACATACGAAGTATGTTGATTTGACACGAAATGACAAAGAATAGGAAGTAGGGGACCTAGTGTTGTTATAGGTATTCCTTTGGAAAGGATGGATGTGGTTCGGAAAGAAAGGAAAGCTAAGCCTACGAATTGTTGGACCCTTGGAGGTATTAAGACGTATTGGGAAGTTAGCATATGAGCTATCCCTACCCCCGAACATGTAGCAAGGTCATAACGTGTTCCATGTATTAATGTTAAGGAAGTGTAATTCGGATGCCAGACAAATAGGGGCATATGAGCGCATAGACATGCAACCAGACGTAACATGTATGGAGCAACCAGGAAGGATTATAGATTGAAAAGGAACAAGTGCTTAGGAGAAAGGTTATCGTGCTAGTCAGGGTGTTGTGGCAGAATCACAATGTGGGAAAATTGACTTGAGAGTTAGAAGGCGCAATGTTAGAAAAGTACCCCCATTTGTTTTTCTATCTGATTCCGGGACGGAATCCTTTTAAGGAGGGGAGACTGTAATAACCCCAATTTTTGGAATTTTTTGAAACTCTTATGAATAGTGTTTTTGCTGATTATGCTGAATAAGAAAACTTTTCATGCCACACTATGTAGGGGTTCTTCTATTGTTATTCTGAGATTTTATTAGTACTCTATATGGTATATAAGTGTATGTAAAGATCGTCAGAATCCAAATTCGAACACTTTGATTTTCCCGAAAATCCACCAGATACCGAAAGAATTGAGTATAAGGTAACAGGATAAAAAGGATTTAAATTCAAGGATTATAAGAGAGGATCATATAAGAAATATAATATATTGAGAAAGGTTTAGGGGAACCCAAGTAATAAGATCCCGGGTATGATCCCTCAAACGATAACCGAGAACGAAAAATAAGCGAACCGTATAACAGATAAGCGGTCATTAACCAAACAATTAAGCAAGGATTAGAATAAGAAGATGCTTCCACCATCAAGTGATGACAAGTGGCAAGAGATGAAGTCACCAAGATGATGTCATGCTTAGTCATACTCCACTCACTTTAAACAACCAACAAATCATCCAAATATCCCATTCACTTTATTTTCCACCACAAAAACATTCAACAAAGCAAATACTCTCCCAAGAACACATAGCTCACGGCTTTTTCATTTTTTTCAAGGAGAAAAATTCCAAAAATCAAGTTTTTAGCTTTGTTAATTTGTAAGGTAATTACCCAAGGTCCCTTATGATTAGATAAGCATATCTTAGGAGTTTAAGCTTCTATTTCTTCATGAATCTCTTCCAATAAATCACGGAAGAAGATGATGAATAGTGTTTTCAAGATTACTAACTTTATTTTCTTTGATTCCTTTAAGATCCAAGCATTCCTAAGCTATCTCAAGGCTTCTCAAGGCTTCTTAAGGCTTCCTAGCTACTCTAATCACTCCAAGGAAGGTATAACACCTCCAAACCCGAACTTTACTTTTAGTATTAAGATGGTTTTGATGGTTATAGTAAATGAGAAGCATGATGCTTGTGTGTTTATAGTTTGGATTGGATTTGTAGTGATTTGGATGTTGAAATCTTGTTTATAGTTAATGAAACTTAAGTATAGCTAGTAGTCCATGTGTGGGGTTGTATAAATTGGAAAATCTTGAGGTTTGGGGACTGATATAGTAAGGTTTGGATGAGTTTGGTTGTATTGTTGGTTGTGAGTTGAATGGTGGTTGTTTGGGGTGGTTTAAAACTTGGTAATCGCGTAAACATAGCCGTCGTAATGCCCGATTTACCTTAGACTGTTTTTGTTCTTAACATCAGGACCCGAGAACTCACTATTAGGTTTTGACCATTGCCATGATTAGATAGCTCATGTTACGAGCTTCGTTTTGATATGTGGTTCGCTTGAATCCGATGTACGGTTTAGGAGAAACGATCCTTTTAAGTAATTGCATTTCGCGACCGAACCATTACCCCCCGCCTTACTTTGAAACATTGGTTAAGGACCTGAAATGACTAATTGGATTATGAAACAATTAAGTAAAGTGGATTAGGCAGTTAGTAAGGTACTCGCGAAAGAATCACCTTAAAACTCTTAATGGTTAATTTATTAAAAATGATGGAGCCGAGGGTACTCGAGCGACTTAAGTGAATCGTTAAGCGCAAAAGCGAGCGTTAGAGTCTAGTTGGTTAAAGTATAGATTCTTAAGCGACTTTGGTTTAATTCCAACTTATATGTTGTTTATAGGTTACCAGGCTCGTCCCAGGCCTTTTACCACCCCCAGTCGCTCAGGCAAGTTTTCTACCCGTTATACTGTTGTTGTGATGTATATATATGTATATGCATTATCTTGTGATAGATGCATGTTGGTTAATTAGCAAATTTTGCGATATATTGAAGCATGCTGATATGGTATATATGCATGTCTATTTCATAATCTTGATATCTAATTGTTGATTCAAATGCTTATAAGTTGCATAATACCTATGCTAGAGATAAGCAATAGTTGCGTATACCCTTAGTATAGGGGACCCAAAGGTGAACATTTTTCTAAACCGGGAGACCGGGAGTCGATGTTCCCGAGTATAATATATATATATATATTGATATAGTTTTCAAAACTATTAATCGAATAAGGTTTATTCGATAATTTTATTTTATTTATTTAATGAATATTATTTTGAATATTCATTCGAGGATTTATGACTCCGTTATTTTATTTAATAAATATTATTTTTGAATATTCATTTGAGGACTCATGACTCCGCTTATTTACTAAATATTATTCTTTATTTTATTAAAGAATAATGTTTCGATAATCAAACTTATTTTCGATTATTCAAATAAAGATAGTACTTTCGTATAAGTATATCTTTGGTTATTTAATATTCATTTCAAGTATGAGTTTTAAAACTTCTACTTCAAATTATTTATATAGAGATTATCCTTATGGGAATATTATTTAAATAATAATATTCATATATTTTCTAATATATTGGGACTGATTTATTTTATTAAATCAGCATTACTCCAAACATTCTTTAAAATGTTTTCGAGTCTTCAAAATGATTTTAAAAGTTAGAGCGGATCCCAAAACTCATTTTTATATTTAAGATCCTCCTTTCAAAGGGGATTTAAATACTCGCTCAAAACCTGAGGGATTCGGCTATGTGGTGTATTTTACATTCGCAACGAGGTTGCTGTTTTGATAAATGAATTGATTACTTACCCACCGTTCGGGAAGTAAGTCCATCTATTGAGTCGGCATAAGCAACATGGGCTCAGTGGGCGTCCATGAAAGTGTAAGTGGCTCAGTGGGAGTCCATCAAATGCGTAAGTGGCTGAGTGGCAGTCCAGCATAAGGTCTTATTGCGGCCAGGGTGATGACCAGTGGGGAATTCGTCCATCTACTAGTAGAAAAGGTTAGTTATTGGTATCTTTGCCTGATCAGCAAGATATCAGGTTTATGCCAAGGTTTTCTCCTTTCCAAATTCATTGGATATTGCAACTATGTTTATTATTTTCATAACAGAGGTTTTAATGGAGTGTATGAAATGTATATACATAGGTGTATATATATATATATATATCGGGACTTAATGAAGTATCTCGTAACTTCATTATTTATAATGATATTTCAAAGATTGAATCTATTCAAGTCTTATCTTGTAGTCTCATCTATGTGATGAACTTTTGAAACTGATTATAACTTGAACGGTGGTAGTTCAAGTAGTATTTGGGAAAGATATAAGTATATTGGGGTATCTTGTAACTTCATCTTTTCAACTTATATCTGGTTATTGATTATCTTATGCATGACAAAGATTTTCAGAAAAACGTTGAGACAAGGTTAGATATAGGAGATCACCTTGCAACGATATTTTTATACAGTTATAAACTGGAACTCTGTGTATATTATACATATCAGAGGATTTCAAAGATTGTGAAAAGTATATATGTATATATATATACTGAATATTTTGTGACTTGGTCGCGTTAAGATATCAGCTTGGTTCATTTCTTCTTGACCAAGACTTTCATGAGTACTATGAGAATGCTCATATATTGTTAATTATTATACATATTATTTCGGTGGGCTTGTTGCTCACCCTTGCTTTCTTCTTTCATCACACAACAACAGATAGACAAGATGAACAGGATCAAGCTCCCAATTCACGAGCAGATAGGAAACGTTCTGCAGTTTCATGTAGGCGTTGATGTCGTGTAGTTGAGGTAGGATCTACTAATAGGCTAGGCTTTCAACTTTCGATGTACCAGACTTATGTACATTTATGAATTGTAATAATGGCAAAGAATATGTAAATTATTCAGAAACCCTTTTTAAGGTGAAATGGTTTATAATTGTGGAATAAAATGACTTGTGTTATTTTTGGTATTCATCTCTGAGACTATAACTTGTGGTGTGTGTGTGTATATTGTGGGGTCACAGTACGCAGTAGTTGGTTGACTGTTAAGATTAAGTATTGATAAGGGAAATGGAACTCGTGACAACCTGGATCCCCGACCCCGGATTTGGGGGTGTTACACGGCTCCTTTTAGTTGATCGAACAAATCATCGATTCTCGGTAAAGGATACTTATTCTTGATAATGAGCTTATTCAATTCCCGATAGTCAATGCATAATCGCATATTGCCATCTTTCTTCTTCATGAACAATACCGGTGCACCCTACGGAGATACACTGGGTCTTATAATGCCTCGGTCTAGAAGATCTTGCAATTGCATTGACAATTCATTCGACTCAACTGGTGTCATTCGATACGTAGCTTTCAAAACTGGTTCTGTACCTGGTGCTAGATCAATCGTAAATTTAATTTCTCGATCTGGCGGTAACCCTGGAAGCTCGTCTGGAAAGACGTCAGGAAATTCACATACAACTGGAATGTCTTCTATTTTGGGACTTCCCTTCTCAGTATCTAACACGTAAGCTATGTACATCTCACATCCCTGTCGAAGCAATCGTTTGGTCTGCATTACTGTCAAAAATTTCTTTCGCTATTTTTCGCCTTTAAATATTACCGTTCCATTTTCCGCAGTTCGCAATCTCACTTCCTTGGTTGCGCAATCGATCTGAGCATTATGACAAGCTAACCAATCCATTCCCAAAATGACATCAAACTCTCCTAACTTAAAAGGAATCAAGTCTACGGAGAAATGATGTTCGGCTATTTCTATATCCCACGCAGGACATACTCGATCTACTGGAACTTGGTCATCATTCGCTAATTTTATAATTAACGTCTCGCCTAACTATTCAATTTCACAATGTAACTTATCAAGGAATTCTTCAGAAATAAATGAACGAGTAGCTCCAGAATCAATTAATACTTTTAAATTTACGGTATTCACCAAGAGCGTACCTACAATTACACTAGGACTCTGTACTGCTTCTTTCATTATCATGTTGAAAGTCCTTGCTCTGGGTTGATTAGGCGGCGGTGGAGGAGGTAATGCCAACACTTTCGGAATACTAGCTTCCATTGCTGGTCCTTTGCAATTCCTAGCGATATGCCCTTTCTTTCCACACTGGTAGCAAGTAATTTATGTTATTTTTCCCGTTGGACATTCGTTAGAATAGTGTCATTTCTGCTTACATTTGAAACACGTCACATCCGCTATGATACAGATGCCAGTATGTTTCCGTCCACAAGTTCTGCAGTACGGCACTGGGACTCTAACAATTCCCTGCTGACTGGGGACTTGGAAACGATTACCTATTTTCTGGATACCTTGTCCTATCATTTTGAAATTCAAATTTGTCCGGGCTTGAAATCCCAGCTTTCTGCTGGAACGGTCTTGGAAACTTCCCTGTCCTCTTTCTTTTTGAGATCTTTCGCTTTCCCCTTCAATAATCAAGGCTTTCTGGACTACGGCGGTATACGTCGTTAATTCAAAAACTGTAACTTGCCCACGGATCCACGGTCGTAATCCTTCTTGAAACCTTTGGACTCGTTTTTCTTAAGTATCAACTTGTTCTGGAACAAACCAAGCCAATTCAGTAAATTTGGCCTCATATTCTGTCACAGACATACTTCCCTGCTTCAGTTCCAAAAACTTAATCTGCATTTGATTTCTCACATAGCGAGGAAAATGTTTCTCTAAGAACAGCTCTTTAAACATATCTCATGCAATAACATCTTCACCTTCTAAAGCCTTTTTAGATTCCCACCAATGATTCATTTCTCCTTTCAACAAATAACTAGCAAAGTCAGTCTTCTGGTCTTCACCTATCTTTACTAGCGCAAATGCTTTCTCTATTTCTTTCAACCAAGTGGTAGCCTTAATAAGATATGCTGACCCATCATACTCTGGAGGTTTAACCGACTGAAACTGTTTGAAAGTAACAATAGATAAGCTGGTGGTTGGGGCTCGGGATGAGGTGGTTGTTGTAACATATGTTGTTGAATCTGTTGCTACTGTTGCTGCATATGTTGCTGCATTATTACCATCTGTTGTCGCATCAGATGGAACATTTGGTTCATAGTATCATTGGTTTGTTCTTCGGAATTGCTGTTAGAAGTCCCAGTCCTAGTCTTTCTCTTTGGTGCCATTTTCTGATAATAAAACAAGTGATGTCTTTTTTAACAGTTTTTTAAATATTTGACAGGATGTAAGAAAACAATTTAACCTGTTATTAACAAAATTTAGATAATGGTTCAAATAAAGAAAATAGTTCGCTTAATATAAAAACAGGAAGTATAAACAGTATATGTTAATATAAAAATAGAAAATATAAACAGTTAAATGAAATTTTAGTCTTTTCTTTTCTTTTCTTTTTTTCGACAGAATTTAAAGTACGAAAAGCTGTAAAATAATAAAGTAAAGGTAAATGCTATAAAACTGTAAAGACTAAAATTTAAATAAAAAAAATTTGAAAAGTTTATTTTATATATGACACCAGCCTCAGGTGTAAATGCTTGGTACAAAAAGTCTCGCTCTGCTAGTCATGGTTGCGGCTACAAGTTAAACTAACTACTACAAGTCAAACTACTACTACACACATACATACTACTCACTATGTCATAGTAGGATGCATCTATGTACATCTATCCTCTGAATTCAACATCTCAGAACTCTGGTAGAATATGCCTCAGCTCATCTCTAAGTATCTGAACCAATGTCTGCGCTAAACGGAAAATCCTATAAAACTCTGTAAAAGAAGGCGGTCCCTCATGTGTCAAATCATCCAGCTCCCATATAGCACTCATCAAAGCAGACTGTAACCTCTGCCTCATCATATAATCTGGCTGTAAGGCAGTTAACGGTCATCGGTCTCTTTGATCAAATATGCATAATCTCTCTACACTGAGCTCTCCAGTACTCAACGTCCTCTCTCAAAACCCTGTACTCGTGGTATGGTACCATATGTGGTTGTGCAACTTGACCCACTGACTCCTGCGATGGAACCCTCGGCATCCATGCACCCTGTTGTGGTAATCCCAACTGTAAATCTGCATCATGCTCACCCATTCCCTCAACTGGAATCATCTAAAATACATCTAGCTCTGGGGCATATACTGGTATAGGAGGTAACACTGGTGGTGGTGGAAGCTCTGGCTCAATCCCCGATATAAACTGATGCTCTACCGGAAGTGGAAGGGGGATCATCAGCTCAAAGAACTCCAATGGATCAAACATCTCTATAAGGTCATGAACTATCCCCTACACTGGGGGTGCTGGCTCATGTGGCAATGGTGGTGGAGGTGGAAGAGGAGAAAACATGAACTCAGATACTGGTGGCACAACTGGTGCGACTAGCCTGGTAACTGTCCTCTCAGAAGAAGCCGAATAACCTGACAACGTCATCTGATAATATACCAAAGAAAGAAGAAAGGTCACTAAATCATTCCTAGAACTAATACCTTCTTATCCTAATCTTATCAAAGTCCTAACACTATTCTTCCTATTTGACTATTCCTATCCTATGTGATCAACCCTAATGTTCTTATTTTCAGGGACCAAACCTGCAGCTCTGATTCCAAAACTGTAACGCCCTTCAGACCCGGGGTATAAGTCTGGGGGTTACTAGCTAATCACCAAACATGTACAATCTAATTAAAAAATAATAAAGAAATGAATCTAAACCCCTTTAACATTAACCAGGATCTTTTTAGGTTGAAGTATGAAAACGAGAACCACTAACTACTTTATTACAAACCAAATTCAAAATCTTATAAACTCTCTTTATTACAAACCATTATCTAACCAGTTTTAAACTAATTTCATCTTTTATTCAAACACACACACACTAACTATCTACACTCCACATGTTCAGGCAACTCAAAGCTTTCTTCCTGGATTGGGATCAACACATTGGGTATGAGAGGATCCCGAGGCTTGACCCGCTTCTTTACCACTCGAGTCCTGATGGGTTTCATATTCCTTCTTAACTAAAAACAATAAGGTGAATAACAACAAAAAGGGGTGAGCCAAAAATTGCTCAACAAGTCCGCAAAATATAAACAGTGTTAAAGCAGTTTAAATGAATTGGTAGCCTGGGTATATCTGCAAAGATATAACCCCGCAAGAATAGAAAGAAGGCCATTACTAGCGAGTACAAACAAACTAAAATGGACACAATTTCGCATCTATACCCTACTGATCAGCCAGGATACAGTATAGATCCGTATCCCACTATATAGATCTCGTCGGGCATCCAGGCACTACGGCCCATCTCAAGGATCTGGTTATATCCCGGTCCTTAGGATTAAGTAAACTTAATCCCCAAAAGTATCACTATCCAGTCCATGGAGTAGCAACCGGAACAATCGGTATGCTTTGATATATTCTTATCACCAGAATATATAAATATTTGTGAGTAACAATTGGAATATGAACAATGAATTCAAATGAAAAGGAGAAATCAAGAATCGAAATGAAATATGAACAAGAATCAAAAGAGTGCAAGCGTGATAAGAATCTAAAGAAATATCACTATTCTGAAATTAGAATATGGGAAAAACTTGCCTTCTGCGTGACTCACTGCAATTATATAATCTTCGTCTATCACCGACCCAACCTGCCTTGCTGGCTTTGCTTCTGTTAGAGAAATAGACTGGTTTAGTCATTTTATACTTCAATTATGTCTTGAATCGACTTCACATCGTTCCTATTGTCTACCCATGCGCTTATGACTGACTCGTATATTATATATTAACAAGTAAGACTTGATTAACCACATAATACACATAAGCACATAAGCACATAATCATTTTATAGTTAAAATAATTTTTAGAATCAAAATTGACTCGCTGATTGCTCAACTAATCATTATTTGACTTGTTTCCTATTTTTCGGAATTTTTCGGACTCGTATCGGCATGTAATTCGACTGATAATCAAACAAATAACAAAGTCAACTAATTTCTAGAAGAAATTAGGCTTTAATATTATTTTTAATGAAAAGAATTCATTTTTCTAAGTCAAATGGCTTTCGTTTCGCTCGAATCGGACTAACAGTCTAATTATTATCAATTAAACACGAATAAATCAATTTAGTATTCAATATAAATAATTATTACTAATTTTTAAACCATAAAATAATTTTAAAATAATTATTTAAGAAAAATCAGAACTGAAAATGATTTTTTCCTGGAATTAAAATAAATTTATTATAATTTATTGAAAATTATTTGATTAATTATCAAAATAATTAATCATTTTTAAATAATTAATAAATAATAAATAATTAATAAATAATTAAGAAAATAATTAAATCTGATTTTTAGAAAATATTTCAGAATTATTTATAATATAAATCAATTAATTAAATAATTAATTAATCAATTTATAAAATAAATAAAATTGATTTTATAATTAAAATAAAAATAAAAATAAAATAAATTGCAGAAACATTTGTCAGAAATCAAATGCTAACAAAAACAGATCAAACCCGGGTATTTTACACGGGTCAACCGGGTCAATTCCAGGTCATGAAGAATATGACCGGAATTTTCCCAGAAACCGGCCACCGGAGCAGATTCCGGTGGGCCAATTTCAGGCCAAAAACAACACCGTTTGGTGTGTTTTTCACTGGGTTTCAATTCCACACAACTGCAGCAACCTATTCCCGGCCAAAACGAACCAAAAACATCTCAGAATCTTCGTCTCCGATCAAAACCGACTTCAACTCCGGCCAGATATCGAAATTATAGAATCGTACATGAAACTTAACGTTTAATAGTGCAAATTAAAGCTAAGAACACATACAATCAAAGCCCTAACATCTTAATAACCAAATATTCACAGAAATTACAGAGTTGTGATTTGAAAATCGAACATAAACCCTAATAATCGAACTTTGCTATCCAGGTATCGTTTGTTCAATTAAACACCATGAATCGATTGCAAATAACATCAGGAAGCTGTATCAATCATCAAAACATCATAATAACTCTAGAATCAAAAAGTCCTAATTCGAACATAAACCCTAGAAATTGAAAATCAAACACGATGCATTAAATCATGAAATTGATGCTGGAAACAGAAAGAACAGATCAAAACCTTCGATTTGGGTACTGGAATCACTTGATTTGGTGCTGTAATCTGCTCGAAATCACCAGTTTAATTATCGACCCGACCCTGTTCTTCCCGACCCGATTTGTAGAGAATTTTATAAATTTTCAGAATTTTAATTACTTAATTAATTATAATTAAATAAAAAATAGGCTATTTATAGTAGTGAAATTAATACTCCTAACTAAAATTAAGGCCCTAATTCTACACTTTTTAAAATTAATAAGCCCCTAATTTTATAATTTTTTAGTATTAAAATTTAATTTATAAATATTTTATATATACAATATATATGCCAAAATTTCCCAAAAATTGTGAATAATACAAAAATACAAAGAAATGGTATAAATAAAACTCCTATAATTTTATAAAAATAAAAATGTGATTTTTGTGGGGTTTTTAACACCCAATGGGTTCCGGAAAATCATTTTTCGCAAAACGAGAAAATTTATAAAATACCTAGATATTCAGAATATTGCGATGGTAAAAGCCGTTTGATGAAAAATAAGGCCCATTGTTTTATTTGAAATACCTGCTTTAAAATCATGGTTCAGGTCGTAAAACTTTTGAAATGCAAGCTGTAAATGAAAAATAAAATATTTGAAAATATCTTTAAAATACCAGGATGACATAGAATGCACATAACACATAGAAATTAGGGTTTGACAGTTAATTCCACATAATTGACACATTAACACACATAATTTATTATAAATATGATATAATACAGACGTAAATTTCCCAGACGTTACAAGTGTCATGAAGTGTAGTTTGCATCCTGACTTTATCCTGTTGGGGTTTAAGCTTATCACCCAACTTCATCAATATTCTATTTTTCTTTGGAGCATCCTCTCCAACAATAGTCTATGCATCCTCAGCAATAGTTTCAGTATCATCCACTAGTTTCACATTGAGCTTGAACACTATAGGACCTTCATCGCTATCAGTGTATGATGATTCAGCAACAATACTTCTTCTAAATGTTGTTTTCCTTTTCTTCTCAGCTAATTTTTATCTAATCCTGGTGGATGGTACATGTTTCTTATCTCTAGACAATTTCCTTTCTCCACCTTATTTCTCCTGTGTTTGTGGTGTAGGTGAAACAACCCTTGGACATGATTGTCCTCCTGACACATCAGAGGTGGAAATGTGTTTGGAATTAGGTTTGGAAACAAAAACACTTGGGTCAGGAACAGGGGTGGATATGTCATGTTCCGCAGTGTCAGGATTTGTCATATTATATTTATGTGGCATGACCCTTGTCATGAATTGTCACATCTCTCTAGGTAAAATAGTCATGCCAACAAATTTATCTTTTCTATTGGCCAAATCTTTCATTGATTTTGATGTTATTTGAAATACAAAAGTAATTCATCCTTATCAAATGAAACATCAGGAAAAAGATAAGTGAAGATTAATTGTAGGAAACCTATTATATCCTATCACACCATCTTTCTCACTTAATCCGGCTATCAGTAATTGTAAAATAGTATTACCATAATCAAATGCATGACCCTTGATTAAGGAATAGTCTAGTTACAGAGATACTAAAGGAAGAGCATCAAAATTTGTTACCTTATTCAGAAAGACACTGCTGATACAATAAAAATAAAAGTTCCACTCCTTTTTCAGCTTTGTTCTGAACAATTCGTGAGCCTTTTTGAATTATGTGCTATGACTTATCTCCCTTATAAACTCAAAGAGAAATACAGTAGGTATTACCACAACTTCCTTACCATTTAAAGAGGGCATCTTCCAAGCCTTTTCCACATCATCAGCATTAATCTCATAGTCCTTCTGATCATGAGTGAAGAGTATTACATCTTATATAGCATCAATTCTAGCAGTAGTCCAAATTTGCATTATTTGTTTAAACCAAACTCGAGAAAGGAGCTATTATAGCAAACACAATGTCACTTTGGGCAAGAAATCTTGAACCATGCGAAATTAGTGTGAATATCATCAGGATTCAAAGGAGCTTTGAAATTAGTTGCATCAAACGTCTTATCATGAAATATGTACTTGGTGGAGGTGAGCTTTGAGACAGAATCAGTATTGCCATTTTGAAAACTAGGGTTTTTCACAGAAAAGTTTGAGTTCAAAAATTTCTCAGAGAGATAATAGAAGAAGATGAACAATTATGTGTATTGTGTATATTGTGAAAGTGAATAGTTTTGTTAGAAACTGAAAGAGATCTAATTACACAGGAACATAAATTACACATGGAAATAATTATTTATATCAGATGGCATTATTAGTGGACCAGATACAGTGTTAAACTAGTTAATATTGCACGACTTTCAAGGAATAGTTGTGTGTTACTGTGCGTATAAACTAGAAATTATATAAACACATTATTTGAATTACAAACAACTCTCATATTAAGCACAAAAATTACTCTCAATTATACTGAATTAACTCAAGTAACAATTAAGAAAAATAATTGTACAAATTCATAAAATACTTATAGTTAGTATTTGAGCTTATCAGGATTCGATTACCTCATCAGGATTCAACATGTCAGGAATTGACATACCTTATTAGGATTTGATTGTCCATGTTAGGAGTTGACTCACCTTGTCAGGACATGGTTTGTCATGATTTGACCAGTACAATCATAATTTGACAGATCCTTTCTTCTCATAGTTGATCATTCCAAGTTCATATATAAGCTTTGCAAAGGTTGCTAATGGTAATGGCTTGGTAAAGATGTCAGCTACTTGTTGATCAGTTGGAACAAAATTAAGCTTAATTGTTCCTTCCATGACTTGTTCCCAGATAAAATGATATCTAATATTGATGTGTTTTGTGAGAGAATGTTGTACTGGATTTCCTGTCATAGCTATTGCACTTTGATTGTCACAGTAGATAGGGAGCTTTGAGTAAGACAATCCATAGTCGAAAAGCTGATTACTCATCCAAAAAATCTGAGCACAGTAGCTACTTGCAGCAATATATTCAGCTTCGGCTGTAGATGTAGAGATGGATTTCTGTTTCTTGCTTTTTCATGTAACAAGTCTTCCACCCAAATACTGACAGCCACCTGAGGTACTCTTTCAGTCAATTTTGCATCCTGCAAAATTAACATCTGAATATCCTATCAGACTAAAATCTAATTCTCTTGTATACCACAAACCAATAGATTGAGTCCCCTTTAAATATCTCAGTATTCTTTTCACAGCAACCAAATGAAGATCTCTAGGTTCGGCCTGAAATCTTGTAGACAAACAAGTTGCATACATAATATCTAGTCTACTTACAATTAGATACAATAATGAGCCAATCATACCTTTGTAAACAGTGTTGTCAACCTCATTACCATGATCACGATCCAACTTAGTAGCAGTGGCCATTGGAGTTGTAATTCTAGAATTTTCCTGCATATTGAATCTAGTCAATAGATTCTTTGTATACTTAGACTGATTGATGAAAATGCTTTCATCGGTCTATGTGACTTGTAGTCTAAGAAAGTAGATCAGTTCCCGCATCATACTCATTTGATATCTTGACTTCATAAGATCATAAAATTTCTTGCACAACTTATTGTTAATAGACCCAAAAATTATGTCATCAACATGGATTTGCACCAAAAGCATATCATTACCCATATTAATATAAAACAAGGTTTTGTCAATTGTACATCTTTTAAAACCACTTTCAATCAAAAATCTTGCAAGTGTTTCATAATAGGCCCTTGGTGCTTGTTTGAGTTCATATAAATCTTTATCAAGTCTGTACACATGATTTGTAAATATTGGATCAATGAAACCAGGTGGTTTCTCAATATATACCTCTTTTTCTAATTCTCCATTCAGAAAAGCACTTTTGACATCCATCTGAAAGACTTTGAATTTCTTATGTGTGGTATAAACTAAGAAAATCCTGATAGCTTCCCGTCTTTCCACAGGAGCAAATGTTTCATCATAGTCAATGCCTTCTTGTTGTGAATATCTTTTTTGTAACAAATCTAGCTTTGTTCCTGATTATAGTGTCATCTAGGGGTGAGCGCGGTGCGGGCAGTACGGTTTTTTCCTCAAACCACAAACCAAACCGCGCATGCGGTTTGATCAAATTTCCAAACCGCACCCGCACCGCGTACCCTCAAAAACCGCATAAACCACACCACAAAAATGCGGTGCGGTGTGGTGCGGTTCACTGCGGTTTACACTTTACAAGTTTGCAAAATTTAAATAAAATACAAAACTTAAATTAAAATAAAATACAAAACTTAAATTTAATCAGATTTCTGACTAATATAATACAAAGTCGCCAATATTCTTCAATAATACAAACTAGAAATTACACACTGGAAAGTTTAACCTTTTTAGGAATTCAATTACAAAATAAAAATAACTTATAAATTATAAGTTATAATTATTCTAATCAAAAATCTAAGTTATGATTAAAAATAACTAGTGGACAACAGTGGTTAATTGCGTTTTATATTTTTGGTATTAATGCAGCAGAATAGTCATTTTTCCAAGCCACCGATCTCCCTATACGAGAGCAATTAATCAAAGGGAGAAAAATACCTTAAGTCTATCGTAGCTCTTAAATTCTATTAAATGAGTTCACTATTTATAACATATTAAATATTGCGATGCGGTTTGAACCGCATTTCAGAAATTTAAAACCATAACCCGCATCGCACCGCGCGGTTTATTAAAAATTTAAACCGTAACCGCACCACGAAAATTAAAAACCGCATTTTGTGGTGCGGACGGGTGCGGTGCGGGCGGTTTTTGCGGTTTGTGCGATTTTCTGCTCACCCCTAGTGCCATCTGAATCTGTCTTGTCCTTGAAAACCCATTTTTTGCCAACTACTGATTTGTTCTTTGGCCTTGGAATAAGTTTCCACACTTCATTCCTTTTAAATTCATTCAATTCTTCGTGCATTGTTTGAATCCAATCAGCATCTTTGAGTGCATCCTCTACTTTCTTTGGCTCTTCCTTAGAAAAAAGTTATGATAGAGGCATTCATGCCTAGTTGCACTCCTTGTCTGAACACTAGCATCGGGATCTCCAATGATAAGATCAGGTGTGTGATATTTTGTCTATTTGACAGCTTTTGGAAGTTCAGTCTCATTTCTTGATGCTCCCCTTGAATGGGATGCATCATTCTCATGTGAAGTTCCCTCTATATCAGTGCTATCATTTCTTGATTGAGAAGAGCTAACAGTTGTGGACTGTTCACCAAATTTATCTTGATGCTCAGTTGAATGATCTCCTCCTGATGAACGATTATTTGTTGAACTTGAAGAATTTCCAGTTGATCCAGTATTTCCTGATTCATCGGTATCATCGGGATTGGATTCACTATAATTATGATTGTTTGTGTGTTGATGTTGCTCCCCCTCAACATGTGTATCTTCAGTAATCAACTTTAGATCAGGATCAGTGTGTTCATTGGGATTTGACTTATTGTCAGAATTTGACTCATCATCAGGATTTGATAAGTCATCAAAATTTGGATCATTTTATGACTTGAGCTTTTTGTTTGCAAATACAAGTTCCCCATATGTATCTTCTTCAATTCCAGGAATCTTCTTGTCATCAAAGGAAACATGGATTGATTCAACAATTGTTCTTGTTCTCAGATTGAATACTTTGTAGGCTTTTAAAGATGGATATCCAACAAAAATACCCTCATCAGCTTTTTTGTCAAATTTTCCAAGCTTTTCAGGATATATTCTTAGTACACAACATTTACATCCAAAAATGTGAAGATGCTTCAAGCTTGGCTTCTTTTTCTTGATCATCTGATAAGGAGTTAGTCCATGTCTTTTAATAAAATAAAATTCTGAGTATAATAGGCAGTGTTGCCTGCTTCAACCCAAAAGTAAGTTGGCATATTTGCTTCCACAAGCATTGTTCTTCCAGCTTCAATCAGTGTCCTGTTTTTGCTTTCCACAACTCCATTTTGTTGAGGTGTTCCAGGAGCTGAGAATTGTTGTTAAATTCCCTTGTATTTGCATAACTCATCCATCTTGTAGTTCTTGAATTCACTTCCATTATCACTCCTAAGTATTTGTACTTTATATTTGGATCCATTCTCAATTCATCTTAGATGATCCAAAAGAATATTTAGAGTTTCATCTTTCATGTACAAGAAAAATACCCATGTAAATCTGGTATACTCAACAACAACAAGTAGGGTGTACCTTTTCTTGTTGATTGAAATAACATTAATAGGTCAAAAGAGATCCAGATGTAACGTTTGATATGGTTTCTTGATGGATGATTCGGACTTGCTCTTGAAAGAGGTTCTTCTTTTCTTTGCTTGCTGACATGCATCACACAAACTATCAGGGGAGCAGTACATATTTGATAGACCTCTTACCAACTCTTTCTTCACCAATTCATTGAGATTATTGAATTGAGATGAGAAAGCTTTTTGTGCCAATTCCAACTTTGATCTACTAGATTCTTTGCTTATTAATCAAGTCTCAGGTCCATCAGTATTTGCATAAAGTTTGGCTTCATAGATATTTTCATGTCTGTACCCCTTGAAAATAGATTTCTTTGTAATTTTATGAACTACTTCACAGTGAGTATCATAAAATACAACATAGTATCCTCTGTCAGTAATTTGACTGATGCTCAACAGATTGTGCTTCAGTCCTTCTACCAGAGCTACATCTTGAATGATGACATTTTCAATGATTATGTTGCTATATTCCAATGTTATTCCTATATTTCCATCACCATAGGAAACCATTGGGCCAGCCTTCTCCTCATATTCTTATAGCAGGAATTTATTTTCAGTCATATGTGCAGAACAGCCACTATCCAGCACTAGCACACTCTTTTTATTTCCCTGCAATCAGAAATATGGAAATCAGTTAAAAAATTTATAAACCCACACTTGTTGGGTCCTTTTAGACATCTTATGTTTATTTGCAGCAAAAGACTTCCTGACAGGATTTAAACCATCAAGATTTACTCCAACAGGATTGGATCCATCAGGATTATCCTATCAGTTTTAATTTTATAAGATGCATGATCATTCAATTTGGCAGATTTAGCGTAAATAACAATTTTATTGAACTTGGGCAAATGATCATAATTTTTGTGATACAGACTATGATACTCCTTACAAGTATAAATGGAATGCCAAATACTACCACAGTGTAAACAAAGGTTCTGTGGTTTATAAAATACTAATCTACCACTAATATCAGGTTCAGGAATTATTTGCTTTCTTTTTACTCTTCCTCCAATCAATAACAATATGATTAGTATTTCCACGGTTAAAAAAAACTTTCCTAGGAGCATCATTTGTAATTGCTTGCTGTATTTATACCTTGTTTTCCATTTCTACCTCTATTTACACTAGATTTGTGAGTCTTAGCAGTTACTTCACAAATTTTATTTTCTAGTTTATTTTTAGAGAGAAGACCTATGCTTTTACTTTTCTTTTCCTTGACTCTAAATTCAAATTTCTTTTTATCAAGAAATGTAGAGGTATATCCTACTTCATAGACTGACTTGACTCCAGTTTCATCAGTACTGACAAACTTAACTGGTGTTGTGTGGGTAATAGTCTTATTAATATTTTTATCAGTGAATTTACTATAACCTAGACATTCTTTCCGGTTCTAATCATATCTAAAGTTATGAACTTTTCTTTCTGATGTCATCCAAGTCATAAAGCTTCTTTTTCCTTTTCCAATACTTCCTCTAGCATGGCATATTTAATGTGCATCTGAGTTTCATTATGTATAGCCTTTTTACATGCCTTTTCATTTTCATGCATACATATTAACTCAGCTTCTAAGTGATCATTCCTCTTTTTAAGTTCTTTTTTCTCATCAATTAAACTATCATTTTTAATTGACTTATTCTTAAATTTAACATACAGAGAATGTAAGAAACTTTTCAACTCAGAGTATCTATAGGAAAAACAGTAATTTGTACCTTATAATTGGAAGATACATCCTCTCCATGAGTTTACATTAGTGCATAGCATTCATCATCACTGTCAGGTCCTGATGTGTCCATCCAGTCCTTCTTTGAGCTTGAGGTGAACAATGTTTTTCCAGTTGACTTGGGACATTCAGTAGCTAGATGTCCCCTTTCATTGCAATTGTAACAAGTCACCCTTGCTTTATCAAATTTCCTTCCCTTTGAATACTGACTGTTAGTCCCTAACAGTACAGTAAGAATTACAGAAGGGGGGTTGACTGTAATTCTAGTAAACTTTTTCTTGAACTATAAAATGTTCTAACTCAAACTATATATATAAGTGTTTTGATTTGCAAGGTGCGGAACACAAGTTAAATAAATCAAAAACACAAAGTAATAAAAACACAAGTCTTTAAAACTTTCTGGTGGATTTGAAAGTATCCATCAGATATATATATATATATATCAAATTAAGAACTCTGTAAAGAATAAATTGTCTCACAGCTGCTTTACAAGTGAACAAAAAAACTACAGAGAAATTCTTAACAGTTACAGCTTTTTCTATTTCACTTCTAAAATTGTTTGCTTAGTTATTTGTTCTACTAGCTACACTTGATTTATATACCACCAAGTTTACATGGTAATAAGATAGGATAATAAAACAAAACTATCAAGTCAAACTTCATGCTGCTTCACTACTCTATTCCAGCATCTTTGAAAATCTTCTTAATCTTGCATGGAAATGGTAATGCTCATTTGTTCTTCATTTCCTGTTAAACAGGCTGCCACATTCCTTTTGCAAACACCCAATGCATGTGACTGTGTTATCACTATCAACAGATGTTTGAATTGATCATCCGTCAGGTGCTACATTTTTCACTAAGTTAAATCTACTAAGGTGTTTTGTTAATGTGATCATCAAGTTCACAACATATTCCTAACACTGACTCTAATATCCAAGAAAATTGTATGAATATTTTGTGATAAATAAATAAATATTATGTATTTGTATAAGTTTAAATGATTATTACCATGATATTTCATGCAGTATTTATTATCTGTGTTCCCGTAAGGACCAAAAAAAATTTCGAATAATTGTTATATATTTAAAATGCAATCATATGAAAGAATACTCGATCTGGACCCATGTTTATTGGCATTTTTATCGAGGTACTTGTTTTATCTCGTTTTGTGTGCATTTGCATATATTATATGTGTTTTCGGGGTTTTCTGTTAATTTTGGAAATATTTTGGTTTCTCAAAAATCAATGGACTAATTACCTACCGGGACGTCAAAACCCACAAAATTCATACTTTCATTTTTATAAAATCATGCATATTTCAAAGATCCATTAATTATGCATTTTTGGATTATTTATAATTTTTGGAGAATTTTGGCATATAGATTATATTTATTTAAAAATATTATTTTAATTATTATTCCCCATAAGTATTATTTTTGGGCCTAAATATTTTAATTAAGGGATTAAAACACCCTTAATTAATTTTTATGTATTAATTTTCTATAAAATATATATAATTGGGATATTATTTATTTAATTATATTTTCAAATAATTACAGAAAATAAAAATTCATAAAATTATATTTTAGGGGTTAGGTTTTGTTCTTCACCAAATCTGTAATAACTCGATTTTTTGAGACTTTGTAAAATGCTTGATGAATAGTAACCCTAAAAACCGGGGAAAACATTTTAGCCCACACTATATTGTGCATGAGAAATTTAGTTTCGAGTCGATAACATGATTATACTTACCAAATAAGTGTTTGTAAACACTATTAGTTTTCGAAGAAAATGAACTTTGAAAAATGAACGTATCTACGAACCGTCAAGAAATATGAGAATCACGATATAATTACAAATATAAAATCCTAAAAATTCAAACCCAAGTACGAGGCTTCAAAACGTAAAGGACGTATAAGAAAGGATTTACCCCGCGACCGTTTACGAAGGTTTATTATGAAAATGAATAAGCGACCATGCGAACACGTAAGTGAATAAATAAACGTATCGAGCCAAGATAAACATACAAGCTAACCAAGGTAAGAAAGTAACCATGGTTAATAACCAAATAGTAGCTACCTAACAAGAATAGTAACCAAGCTAGTGCATAGTAACCTAGCTAGTGAATAGTGGCATGAATAGTGGTGATGGTACTTAGCTAGAAAGTAGCTTGATCATGAGCTAACCTAGGAAGATTTTGCAAAGATATGACAATCCTAGGATGATATATACACACATAAACATATCATTTTACAAGAAGTATTCAAGAAGCCAACAAAATTTTCTTTTCTCTCTCTCTCTCCCTGAGCTCGATTCAGAAAAAACAAAAAGGAGGAGGAAATCAAAATCAAAAAATCAACTTCTACCCATGGGAAAAGTCTACAACTAATTCCTAAGCTTCCTACATACTGAACTAAGGTAAGATAAAGTTTTTAGAGCATTTGAATAAGGTTTGAATGGTGAAATAAATTTATGAAAGTGATGATTAATAGTGTAGAATAGTAACTTTTCTTGGTTTCTTGATTTTCATGGCATGATTTAGGACTCTTAAGAACAACCAAGCCCTCCCAAGGTTCAACCATTAAGAAGAACATAGTTAAAGCTTTTAAGAAAGGTATAAATCCTTGACCAAACTTTATTTATGGTTTAAGTTTCAAGAAACTTTAAGATCTTAGTTGTAAACCTAATTTTGGTACTTGATTTTTTATTTTCTTGATATTTAGTTAGTTATTATTAAGTTTGATGATCGTTACCTCAAGAACATGATGTTATTGAGAGGAGTTAGTGTTGAGATGATAGTATGGTGCTTGTTGATAGTTGGTTGATGATTTAGAGCGTAAACGAAACTCGGATCGTAATTCTAACGTCATTAAACTAAACAAAACATAACCATAAGTTTTCTGCAAAGTTACAGAAATTATAAACTATAGTTTCTTGAAAAAAATACTTGATTATGATAGACAATGTTATGAGTATTGTTTAGGCACTTGAATCGCTTAATTTCGATTTACGGATCAAACGTTACGACCTTTTTAGTAAAATGATTTACACGATAAAAACGGCAACGAATTATGAAATTTGGAAATAAAAATGATCGACTTAAGAATATTTAAAAATCATGAAATTTTTACAGAGAGTAATAAATAGAGTTTATTAAATTCCATAAAATTTCAAGTGAAAATATGGATTTTTCAATTTTATAAAAA
Source organism: Apium graveolens (assembly GCF_009905375.1). NCBI lineage: Eukaryota > Viridiplantae > Streptophyta > Magnoliopsida > Apiales > Apiaceae > Apium > Apium graveolens. The sequence continues at coordinate 45,486 of NW_027418763.1, forward strand.
TGTCGAAGTCGAGACCACACGAATAGAATCCCTTAAGAATCATGAGCGGAGCCGAGGGTCGAAATGTAAGACGTTAATGGACATAAAGGATTTCGGAAGGAAAGTGAATATGACAAGTACTTGTTTTTATTTGAATAATAAGAGTAAAGTGAGTTGTGTGAACGATTAATAAGTATCGTTTATGTATAAGTAACGATAAATACGAACGGAATCTAACGAAACGATAATTATTTGTAATTATAGGGCGAACCCTAGAGCACCCTCCACTTCAAAGTACCCAGGCAAGTTTACGAACCCGACTCCATATACTGTTGTGTTGTGAAAAGTTATTTTACTGTCTTTCGTACAAATGCCATGTTTGTCATGATAATAACATTACAAGTTTTTATGCATCAATAATGATTGAGTTATGATGTATATATCGTAGAATATTTTAACGCTACCCTAAAGCGTGATGTATAAATTATAAGACCGAGAGTCGGTTGGAGTTATAAAATGATAACCGGGGAATCATCGCGGTGATGTTTTGGACGATCAAAAGTCCGTACTTTTTTTGTACCAAGGGACTCGATGTCCACTTGCGAAGTATTAAATACCTCGAATTTATTTAAAATGATTTCCAAAGATCATTTTCCCTCAACTATATTTAATCACTCGAACAATGAATATTATTTCGGATATTTATTTTAAATAGGAGAAGTATTCTCCAATAATTATTTATTTCAAACTCGACTACTTATATCTATTAAAGATTACTTTAATTATTTAAACATAAATTAGTTGAGGAATATTAGTTCAAATATTCTTTTAAAATATAATTATTCGAGGTTGAATTATTAAATAATTATTATTTAACTATTAAATATTTATTAAATGATGTAATATGATTTAAAAATAGTAAGACTTGATTTTAAATTTTTTCTGAGTTTCAGAAAACCATTCTAATTATTTCGGATCGTTGAAAATATTATCTCGACGTATGTTAAATATTTTGAATATAGTTTCAAAAGAAACTCCCCCTTATTTATTTATTTGTTGACAACGGTCAACTCATATTACCTTAGTACTTCCTTCGAAAATCCTCGAAAGTACATATATATATACATATGGGATGAGTTCTTTCTATCAACAAGCAAAACGCTTGGGAAACTTCGATGTGGTTCGAGTTCTCGAGATATGATAAGATTCTTCAAAGGACAAGGAGAAGTAAACTCTAGTACGATGAATACTACAGAGACTACCAAAGGTACCGCAGGCGAAGGTACTCTGTGTACTCAGGAACCTGTAAAGTATGTGCATACCCGAAATGGGACACATAACCCGAATGCGGAAAGGGTGATAACCGGGATACGAAGGTATCATCCTTCTACTAGTAGAAAAGGTTACAGATTTCCGTATTACGACTGATCATCGTATGTGGTGGCTCCGATGAATGTCCTAAATTCTTCCAATTAGAATTGAGATGCAATACCGTAACTCAAGCCTAGATGATGGGTTTACCATTAAGGTATATGCAGACTAATAAGTCAGTAAAAGAATTATTTTGAAAGAAGGTGTGTATCACCGAGAAGAACTATTTCTAAATAAACATATTTATGGTATATGGAATCAGTCATAAATTTCCCATACAGTCTTTTTATATTGTACATTATTATGCTGGGCATTATAGTTCACACTTATTTTTTATACTAACACAACACAACCGTGAATCAAGATGTCTATTATGAAACTCATAGCCAGGAAATGGGTAGGAAAAGGCCAGTTGTTCTATAGGATATTTGGTGAAGTACCCCAGGTAGATCGAATAAGATGGATTGGTTTTCAGCTGTTTTTAGTCTGGCTTATTTACAAGTATGACTTACGTAAGATAATAATGAAGAAATATATATTTGGTCTTCGTTCTAACCTTTAATAAAGGTTATACATGTGGTAAGACTTATTCACTTTTGAGACTATAATAATTATCACTTATGGATTGATTCACTCTAGTAATGATTTGTTCGTTTCCAAGACAATAACCTATAAATGTATGTGTGTTGATAAGTGTGGGGTCATAAAGGTGCGAGTATTCATATATAGTTGAACAAGATAAGTGTTACACAAAATTCAAGATGGCGTGGCCTCCTAGATCCCTGACCCCGGATTTTGGGGCGCCATAGAAATGGTACCAGAGCCTTAGGTTATCAAATCTCAGAAACGATAGGATATAAAATACGTAGACATAAGAATAACAATAATCAATTATTCTGAGAATTTTGAAAATTTTTGGGATTAATTTCAACCGTGCGTTGATTCGTTTAATCGTTAAATGCGGATATAAATTATGTTTCAGAAATGGTTTTAAAATTATTAAATTTACGTTTTATTAATTTGGGATATTTATAACATTTTAAGATTATTTTGGTGATTTTTCGAATTTGTTTAAATGTGACTCTGTCCGATAAATTACGAAGTTTAAGGTAAAATTTTGGTCCCCGGGTATTCAGGGACACGTGTTAACATCTTATAAAAAAAAATTAACACGTATCCATTTTACAGGACACGTGTTGGTTGCAACTTATTTCCCAAACATCAATCTCTTTCTCTCTCGGTCTCAATCTCAATCTCTCTATCATCTCAGTCTCTCTTTCATCTCAGTCTCTCTCTAGCTATCTCTCCCTTCTCCTTCATTTTTTCTTCTGGTTGTTGTGCTTCCCTGTTCCTTCTCCTTCCCTGGTGTTTCCGGTCACCGTAGATTCCGTTTTCTGGCTTAATTCCGGTGAGCCGCCGCTTGATTCTTGGCTTGGGTGGTTCATTCTCTGTGTTATTAACATATATATATATGGTTGTGTATGTGTGTATATGTGTGTGCTCGATTGTGTGTGTATATGTGTAACAGTGTGTGTGTGTGTGTGTCTTGTGTGCGCGGTGGCGTGTGTGTGTGGTGGTTGTGCAGTGTATTTGTGCGGTTGTGTTGTGTTCATTATTGTGGGCTTGGTTTTGTTGGGCCTTGTGTTGGGCCGAGTTTGTGTAATGGATTTATTTGCTGTGCTCTAAAATTTTATTTCCCTTTTTCTGCAGAAATTGTTTGAATAAAATTCGTGATATTAATTATTTATGTGGAATGATTTATAAAAATAATCGGCGGAATTTTTATGTTGGAACCCGATTAAGCGGGTGCCCCAAAAATTTTGCTACCATCCGTGATGAATTTCGACGAGCGGACGGTGGACGGTGATGATTTTTATCTGAGTCTTAAATTTATAAAATAAATAAAAAAAATAATTCATAAAACTATATCTCGAAACGAAAATAATTTGTTATTTTGAAAGTCGCGCTGGAATTTGTATTGCAGATTGTGATTGTTGTGATTTTGGATGTCGATGATGTTTCGACGGGTAGGCGTACAAATAGAGGAGTTGTTGTCAAAAATTTTCTAAAAATTTATTTTAAAACACGATAAAAATGTACATTACAATAGAAAACGTTTTAACCCTTATATGAATACCGATTACGTGATTATGTTTATATTCATTATTCGAGTTGGGTTATCGGATTGGGTTGTTAGGTTCGAGGATATCAAGCATGTCGGTATAACTAATTAGGGTATTCTGTTACTATAAATCTCAGTCGAGTCTCGCAAGGACCGAATTCTGTGTAAAAGCTACTTAGGGTTTCTGTAAAGCGTTGCAAGGCAAGTACCCCTGATCATTCTTTTTATGGTTCTGTACCTATGAATAAACAGTTATTTTATTCTCATACATGAACATAAACGTTTTAAGTTACGTAGCCCCTGTAGTTATAAATAATTGTTTTAAACCTATTTTGGGGAAAAGTAACTTCGAAAGATACCTATCTCGAATGAAAATGATTTGTGAACCAGTTTTATGTGTGTTGTTGAATGAACGGTTTTAAAATGAGATAGGGACAAGTGTTTTGAAAACTGGATAAAACGATTAGATATGGGATACATAGGGGCCAGAGTGGCCTAGTGAGGTTGCGTAAGAATCTAACTCGGTTGCACGCGTTACATAACTGATTAGTCCAGCGGGTCAGAGACCTAGCTAATCTCTGAGTTCCGGAATAGGTTTATGGGATGGCAGTTGGAGCCGTCTGGTGTTGATAGCCTGATCAGCTGTCTTCACATATCCATTACGTATCTGGTTTGGCTTTGAGATTCCCGTAAAGGAATAAGTGATTGATACAGTAGAATAACAAATGTGAATAGCATGCTAAAATTGGACTCTGGTAGTTACACATCACACAACTACGTTTGTTTTATTAAGAGCATGTTAGTCAGTGATATCCAGATTCTTTTATTTACTGTTGTTCGAAATGATTTACAGAATACGGTTTCCTGTTGATTGATAGTTATGTTCCTATAACTGTTTACTTTACTGTTTTTCTCTTGATATTCATATGTTTGTACTGCTGAGCGACTATATGCTCACCCTTGCAACCTGTTATATATATCGCAAATGCCTAGAAGACCAATCAGACCTTGGCAGAACCGTGTCTCAGCCCTTTCTGGACCTGGCTCCTCAGAGGTAGTTAGTATCACACCATGTGCGGTCTGATGAGTTGCTGAATAAGTTTAGTGAGTTAGGTTTTAATAAGTGGTTAATAATAATAAGTAACTGGAATCATACTTGAACCTGGATCGGATCTTAGTTTGGGGTCGTGTTAGTATAATATTAAGAATAATCTTGTAGTTTATATTGTGGTTTGTTGCGTTTAGTGACGTCAACTCCTGACCCCGAGGCTGAGGCCGTCACAGTTGGAAAGAGAGAGTAATCGGTTTTGGATTGAAAAAGATAGGTCACTTAGAGTTCTCGAAGGTGTAAGTATGTATATGTATCGAGATGTCTGGGTATTTATCGTAAAAGCAAATGACTTATCGAGAAGTCAAAAATAGACGTTTAGAGTATACTTATCGAGAAGTCATTTTAAGATGTGAAAACATATCGATAAGTCATTTTATTTATTCTTGTAGAGAACTAAAAAATTAACTTATCGAGATGTCAAATAAATACTCAGTTTGTCCGAAGTGGACTGAATTGTTTCCAATTTTTATTTGAATAAATTCAAAATAAAATCAGAACAAATTTGCCAAAAGTATTTTACTAAAATAATTTATTGAATTAAATTATTTCAATTCTGAGTTATTGATAAGTCTAAAAGTTATACTTGTGGAGAACTCTGTGAGTTAACACTACTAGAGAACTCTACAATGACTTATCGATAAGTCATAATAGAGCTAATCGAAAAGTCACTCGAGAAGTCAGTAAATTGACTTATCGAGAACTCATTCGAGAAGTCTTAAAATGACTTGTCGATAAGTCAGTTAGACTTATCGAGAACTTAGTTCTCTATATACTTTTGATCATTTTGATTCTGCCTTTTTTAATTTTACATATAAAGAATGTAAATTAATAGCTAGACAGTTTTCTTAGAATTTGAAAAATTCCAAGCTGAATTTTTGTTTTTGAAAAATAAATATGCAGAGATTTCTGAAATATTTATAATTAATATTCCATTTAATTTTTCAACTAAATCAAATTAATTTTGATTTACTAGAAATTAATTTGTTACAAAACATTTGCTGAGTTCTTGTCTTAGGATGAAGAATTAAGCATTCCAATTTCACCTACAAGTCTATTGAAAGTTGCTTCATCCAAAGGTTTAGTAAAAATATCAGCTAATTGTTTTTATGTTGGAACAAAAATGAGCTCAATGGTACCATTTGTAGCATGTTCTCTAATAAAATGGTACCTTGCATCAATGTGCTTTGTTCTAGAATGATTAACTGGATTAGCCACTATAGATATAGCACTAGTATTGTCACACATAATTGAAATTTTGTGTAACACTAGGCCATAGTTCATTAGTTGATTTCTAATCCAAAAAACTTGAGCACAACAACTTCCTGCAACTATGTAATAAGCCTTGGATATGGAAGTTGACACATATTGTTGTTTCTTGATATACCAGGATACAAGTCTTTGTCCAAAAAATTGACAGCTTCCACTAGTACTCTTTCTGTCAACCTTGCATCCAGCAAAATCTGCATCTGTGTAGCCAACAGCTTCAAAACCAGTTCCCTTAGGATACCATAATCCCAAGTTTGGAGTCCCCTTCAAGTATCTGAAAATCCTCTTTATAGCCATCAAATGTGATTCTTTTGGATTGGCTTGAAATCTTGCACACAAACATGTAGCAAATATGATGTCTGGTCTACTTGCACTTAAGTAAAGCAATGATCCAATCATCCCTCTATAGCTTGAAATATCTACACTTTTGCCCTTTTTATCTTCATCCAACTTTGTTGCTATAGACATAGGTGTAGATGCAGGTGAACAATCAACCATATCAAACGTTTTCAATAAATCTTTGACATACTTAGTTTGGATGATGAAGATCCCATCACTTCTTTGACTGACTTGAAGTCCCAGAAAGTAACTTAATTCCCCCATCATACTCATTTCACATTCACTCTGCATAAGCCTGAAGAATCTTTGACAAAACTTTTCATTTGTAGAACCAAAGATGATATAATCCATATAAATCTGAACTAGGATCATATCATCACCATGGTTCTTGTAGAAGAGAGTCTTGTCTATAGTGCCTCTAGTAAAACCATGTTTAAGTAAGAATTCTGACAATGTATCATACCAAGCTCTAGGTGCCTATTTTAATCCATATAGAGCCTTGAGTAACTTGTACATAAAATCTGGAAATTCTGGATCTTCAAAGCCAAGTGGTTGTTGTACATAAACTTCTTCTTCTAGCTCACCATTTAGGAAGGCACTCTTGACCTCCATTTGATACACTTTGAAATTTGAATGTGCAGCAAATGCTAGAAAAATCCTTATTGCCTCAATTCTTGCAACTAGAGTAAAAGTTTCATCATAATCAATTCCTTCTTCCTGTGAGTAGCCTTTTGCAACCAACCTTGCCTTGTTTCTGGTAACTATACCATTATCATCCATCTTGTTCCTAAACACCCATTTTGTTCCAATTACACTTCTATTATTTGGTGCAGGAACTAACTCCCAAACTTTTCTCCTTTCAAACTGATTCAATTCTTCCTACATAGAAGATATCCAATCAGGATCCATTAGAGCTTCTTCAATTTTCTTAGGCTCTACTTGAGATAGAAAGCATGCATGTAGGCACTCATTAGCAGTTGCACTTCTATTTCTCACACCAGCAGCTGGAACACCAATAATTATTTCTCTAGTATGATTTATATCCCACTTCCTTGTGTGAGTTTGTTGACTTGTGCCTTCATCATTTTCTTCATCATTGGCATGATTTATAGATCCTTCTTCTCTTTCTCCTCCTGAGTTTGTGCTATCAAATTCAGGTGTTTGAGATGAGCTTCCATTTCCATGATTTTCTTGTTTAGTAATCTCTTCATTCATCATCAGTTGGGCATTGACTTTATCTTCTTAATCAGAATCAATGTTAATGTTGAGGTTTTTAAATGCAAGGGCTTCAGCTTCATTATCATCAAGGCATTTCAATCCTGGACACTTGTCATCATTAAAAGTCACATGTGTACTTTCCATTATCTTCTTTTGATCAATTACATAGACCTTGTAGCCAGTTCTTTCCAATGAATATCCCAGAAAAATTGCTTCAAAAACCTTTGAGTCAAATTTTCCCACATATTCAGAGTTCTCTTTCAAAATGCAACACTTGCTTCCAAACACATGAAGATGCTTTACAGTAGGATTTCTCTTAGACATGATTGAGTAAGGTGATTTCCCATGTACCTTGTTAATGAGATATTTGTTTTGAGTATAACATGCAGTGTTAACAGCTTCTTCCCAAAAACTTGTTGGCAACTTAGCATCTTGCAATATTGTCCTAGCAGCTTCTACCAATGTTCTATTATTTCTTTCAACTACCCCATTTTGTTGAAGTTTTCCTGCAACTGAGAAAATCCTTGAACAATGCCTTTGCTTTTGCAAAATTCACTCAATATTGCATTCCTGAATTCTATTCCATTATCACTTCTGAATCTCTTTACACAATTATAATCTTCAGCCTATTTTTCTATCTTCTTGATGTGCTCAGTTATGATGTGTGGAGTTTCATCTTTAGAGCGCAAAAATTCTACCCAAGTGTATCTTGAGAAATTATCCACCATCACAAGTGCATATTTGTTTCTTGAAATTAATAAGACATTTACTAGTCCACACAAGTCCATGTAAATAAGTTGCAATGGTGCACTTATGGAATTCACAGTTTTTGACCTGTGACTTGATCTTTTCATTTTTCCTTTTCGACGAGCTTCACAAACTTCAATTTGAGCAAACTCTAGTTTTGGCATATCTCTCGCTAACTCTTTCTTGACCAAGGTGTCGATTTCCTTGATGTTCATATGTGAGAGTTTCTTATGCCATAAGTTATTTTGCTCTATAGATGATTGGTGTAGAAGCAGCAAAAACCATCCTCATTTGTTGAGTCCAAGTCTGCAACAAACAAGCTTCCTTTCCTTGATCCTTTTAGAGCAACTTCATTGGTTTTCTTGCTGATGAAAATACATTCTTCTTTGTCAAATAAAACTCTAAAACCTTTGTCTGTAAACTGGCTGACACTGAGAAGAATTACTTCAAGACCAGCTACCAATGCTACATCATTAATGACAACATTTCCAGAAACAATCTTGCCATATCCCATTGTGAATCCTTTGTTGTTGTCTCCAAAGGTCACCAAGGGGCCAGCTTTCTCCTCAAATTATGATAGCAGGGCTGTTAGTCCCTTAACAATATAGCAAGAATTACAGAAGGGGGGTTTAATGGAATTCTTGAACCTTTTTCTTGAAATAAAAATGTTCAACTCGATTATAGATATATTTGTTTTGATTAGCACAATGCGGAATGTAAACTTGAATGAATCAAAACATAAGTAATTAAAAACAAGAGTCTTTAAAAACTTTCTGGTGGATTTAAACAATTCCACCAGAGATATATATAATATATCAAGAGGACTCTGTGTGCAAAAATGCTCACAACTGCTTACAAAATAGAACTGCTGAGAATACAGGAAATGCTAAAGATTATACTTACAAAGATTTCTCTGTTTTTGTGTTTCTCAGCTATCTCAGTTATTTTTCTATTTGCTACTCTCTTGGTTTATATATTACCAAGATTACAAAGTCAAAAAGACTGAACAAAAATAAAATCTAACAGTCTTGATCTTTGCTGCTTTTCGTCCTCTATTACCCAGTTAATGGGCTTCCACAGTGTGTTTGTATCCAACTCGACGGCTATGTGTCAACTTTCACTGTTCAACTAATGTTTGAATTCTTGATATGATCATCCGTCGACTTTCAGATCATCCGTCGATGACATGATTGAACATCCGTTGACTGCTATGTTAAACATCCGTTGATAGTCATTTGATCATCCGTCGAAGGCTTTGTTAATCATCCGTCGGTAGCTATTTTGGCACTTGACTTCATTTCACTTATACAGAATTACAAGACATTGCTTATGTACAATTAATCAACCTATTCTGCATATCTAGTTAAAGTCAACATGACTTATATGCTACTACAGATTCTATACAAAGGTGCATACATCACTGTGCTACAAACTTATTATTACATAAGCTACTCACTCGATGGATAATAAGTTAATCATCCGTCGGGACCAAAATGAGTTATCTGTCGGGACTATAATTCTTATCCGTCGAGAGCTACATAATTTCACTAAGTAAAAATCTACTTAGACATTTTGTTTAAGTGATCATCAAGTACACAACATATTCACAACAATCTCCCCCAATTTATGTCTACTGGAATTGTAGCCATAAATTAAGAGACACTTGATGATTACAAAACATCCTAAACATATATCTTTAAAGATAAGTAAATAAAACTGAAAGTGCTTCAAATTTAAACAAAATGTACAAGGTTTGGCTCACAGTCAGTTCAAGATGCTCATCTAGCCTGAGCAGATTTTTCTAGTTTCTTAAAGGTCTGGATCTTCTTCCAAGCTTTCTGTTGTTTTCTTCAATTTGATTCTGGAGCTGCCTGTGGAATTCTAATTTATCAGATTCTGAGAGATCTAGCATTTCTTGCATCTCCAAGAGAGTCTCATTGCTAGAGATACTCAATTGGTCTTCTAGTCTGAAGAATCTTCTCACACCCATGTCATCCATGAATTACATCAGCCAGTAGGGCCTTAGATGCACTCTTATCCCTGTGTATGGGATGATAAGAGTCTTGGGAAGTGCATCTTTGGCTCTAACACTCCTTAGCTCTTCAATCTTCTTCAATACTAATCTTCTTGCAGTTACATTGAACCCAAAGTTTTTCTTGAAGGATGAATAGACTTTAATCAACACAGCTTGGCTTTCTTGAAGAATCCTGTGAAGAGGCCACTGAATCTCCCTTCCTCCTTTGTACTTGAACACCAACCTTTCAAGTACGTTTCTGTATGCATCAATTGCCCTTACTTCATCCAGCTCCTCCAGATAAGGGTTTAGATCTGAGAATTCTTTGATGTCACACAAGTACAAGTAGTCTCCCCTGTTGACCTTAGGTTGAGCTTTGACTACTAACTTGGATTTGAGAGGTGACAGCTTCACTTTCTTGACTGCCCTTGATTTTGTCCTCTTTGGCTTAGTAAGGATTGGCAAGTTGAAATCAGGAATTGGTAATTTATCCCACTCTATTGGCTCATCCTTTGGCACAATAGGCTCTCCATGTATGTTCCTGTAGGGGTCCACCACCCTTATATCTTCAAATACCACAGAGGGCTTTGATGATTGAGTTTTAGCTTGTGTGGATTCCTTAGGAAATTGATCTTCCAATTCCTTGTCAACAACATCCAATTTCCTTTTTGTTCTTCTAGCCAGTTCTTTCTTTCTTGGGGATTTCTTCTGTTCTTCAATCTTCTTCTTTGATTCAGCAGCTTGAGATGGTTGAGAGGGAATTTGTTGAGAAGAATTCACAGCCTGTAGCTTGGCCAAGATAGCAAACTGTTCTTTCTTTTGTTTAGACTTTTTTGCATCTAGAGCAGCTTGCCTCTTTTCCTGCTTCAATCTGGCTTTTTCTTCTTTCTTTGCATGAGCAAATTGTGGATGTCCAGCTACCACACAAATTTCCTTTCCATTCCTGAATATCTTTGCAATTCTCTTTCTTGAGGCTGAATCAGCTGGATCTTTGTAGAAGACAATAGATCTTGACAGAAGCTTCTTTTCATCAGGGCTTGGGTGTCTCATACACAGTATCCATGGGGTTCTTCAAAGATGACTTTGGATAGTTTGCCCTTGGTTTAAGAATTATCTCAGCTTTTGTAGTCTTGATGCAGGAAGATTGTCCTTTCTCCAGATAGTTGATGCTCATCTCATTCACACTGATTGGCTTGACATGAGAGTGATGGATGGCTGACTGAACTGGTTCCTTGACTAATTCAAACTTTTTCTGTATTTCCTCATCAATCTTTTTCCAATTGATCAGAGTCAACTTTCCTTTATCAGCATCTTTCAAATTTTCTGCTGCTGCATTGATAAGATCTATACCATCTGCAACTGGTGGCTTGGAGATAGTAATTGAAGGTACAATTACTTTGTTGATTTGAACTAGAAGTGTCTCCCCTTCAGTTGGTCCTTTCTCCCCCTTACTTAATTCTCTCTCCCCCTTTTTGTTATCATCAAGTGGAGGAGTTAGGCCTTGTGCTTTAGCCAGTTGCATGAGAAGATTTGTCTGAGTCTGTTGATTTTGAAGAAGTAGAGCCACTGAATTCTCAATAACTTGAACTCTGTTCTCCAGCTTGGCTATCTTCTTGTCAGAATCTGATTATCTCCTTAATCTCAGTAATAGATCTTGCATGGTACCATATGGCATTACTGAATCCAGTTTTTCAGAGTTATAGGTCTTCAAGTCAGCTATATCCCTTTTCAATTCATCCACACTGAGATTATGTCTTAAGTGCTGGATCTTCATTAGATGTAGAGAGTCCAGGTGAGCTTGAAGAACAGCCTTGGTACCAGCATCTAAAGTTTCCTGAAGAGCCTGTTGAATAGCTATTACTTGCTTGACCAAGGACACCTCAAATTGTCCTGGTGTAGATTCCTTTGCCCATGCCCATTCAGGTAAACTTAAAGCAGAACTTGGGCCTTCAGCTCCCCCTAAGTTCATGCTTCCATCCAAAGAACCAGAGTCATCATCATCAGAATTTACTCCAAATTCTTCAGATGGCTCTCCAGCTTGAGAAGGCATCCTGTTAACAGCAGATTTATCTCTTTGAAGAGATTCTGTGGTGTGCACTAAATTCAAAGTCTGCTCTGCCTCCACATTGCCCTGAGCAGTCAATAATTGATAGGCTGAAACAGGGTGAGTAAAAGTGTCAGCATCCAAGGAAGTGTTATCAATTACAGCTTTGTAATGTTGCTGAAATTGTCTTTCCTTTTCAACATCATCCATAATCATTGACTCACTAGCAATGGTTGGTTCCATCCTTATTCCTCCTGTACCTGCCTTTCTCTCATATTCTCTCTTTTGTTGTATCAGGGTTTCACCCTGGCTCCCCACCCTCACACCCTTACCTTCACCTACTAAGGTGGGACTCCTCTCACTCACTTTTGCCAATCCTGAATGAATGGATTGCTGAGATTCACTATTTTCCTCTCCTTTTTCCTGGGAGCAACCCAGCCTCTCACTCAATGCACTCTCCTCTCTCAGTCCTAAGAGTGATTGTATTACCACTAAGTCTTCTGCACTTGAAATTATTGAAGTTTGAAGTTGTGCAGAGACACTCGACGGATAAGTGATATCCGTCGGGTGAGTGGTAAAGCTATCCGACGGATAACTGCTGTTAAGCTTATCCGTCGTGATACAATCACTACTCGACAGATGAGAAATATCCATCGAGAGAGTAGAAGTGAATGAGGTGGGAAGAGAAAGTATTGTAGACTCTGTGTTGATTGAAGTTATTTGAGGCACAGATGTCACAATAGAATCTGAAAGAATTGGCAAGTGAGCCAACAAATCATCTAAAAGATGATGCTCACTTGCACTAGATTTTGGCTTCCCCAACAGAGTTAAAGAAGGGGAATCAGGAATTGAAGTATTTATCATGTCCACTTCCAGTGAGTTAGTTGGTGAGTATAGTGTTTCAGTGGCTTCTATAATGAGAGATTTTGGCTATGACTCCACATTTATTGGAGCCACATTAATCTGAATTTGAGAAGGTGCAGGGACTATGTCTTTAGCACCAGTTTGCACTAAGTGTGTGCCCTGTGCATCCCCAGTTGTTTTGGATTTCTTCTTTCTGGTTTAAGTTTGGGGTGAGCTTGTGTCCCTAACCCTTTTGGCCTGTGCTCTTGGATGAGAGCTTTATTCAATAGCCACATCCTTTTGGGAGGATGTAGCTAGAAGTGAGCTTTTGTCCTTTTTAAGCACTGCAGTTTGTTGGGAAACTGCAGTGTGGCTAGGCTGGGATTCACTCAACTCTCCACCCTTATCCTTGGGGTTTCTTTGATGTTCACCCCTTCCCTCACCTATCTTACCCTCCTTCACACTCCCCTCTTTGGCTTTGGTAGATTTTTCAACTGGTACCTTTTGAGAGATACCAGAGGGGGTTTTCTTTGATTTGGATTTGGAAATTACAGTTGATTTGGCAGCTTTGGTAGGCAACTGTTTGGTCATTGACACAGTTGTCATAGCTATGCCTGAAGTCAAAGAAATAGAGGAGATTGGAATAGTTGAGGGTATGGATGAACTTACCTCACTTACCTGAGGTGTCAGCATTGCAGGGAAATAGAACATTGGCACATCCCTGTGATGGTTGGCTCTGTTCAAGTCTGCAATGATTCTTCTCTCTTGAACCCAACAAGCTAATTTTTTGTTTGGGTTCTCAAGCACAATTTCTTGACAAAGATGGTTAGCCAAAAGCATAAAAAATCTAGCATAGTAAACATTTTTTCCTCTTTTGGCTAAGTCACCTAATTTAAAACCTAACTCATACACAATAAGGTCACTGAAATTGTAAAATTTGTCTGTAACTAGCATGTATAGCATGTTAAGCATGGAAATGTTCACAGAATCAAAATTACTGATTTTTCCAGAAAAGACTTTAGTTACAACATCACACATGTAACTCCATTCCTTCCTAAGACCTAGTCTTTTAATGTCACTTAATTTTGTAGTAGGAAGTGCATAATGAATGGAATTGAGCATATTGACAATATCAGTGTCAGTGTGTGGTGCAGTTACATTATCATCAGGAATCTTGAAACATGCTTTTATTACATCACTATTGATACAGAATTCATTACCTTTGATGGTCAGAGTGATGGTTTTGTCAGTAGAGTTGTAGATTGTTGTTGTCCACATCTCTTCAACAACCTCACAATAAATTGTAGGTGATTCCAGCATGGCAAAACTTAACTTGCATTTCTTCACGAAGTCCATCATCTTATGATAGTCTTCTGATTGCTGAATACCCTTATTGACCAAAGCAGTGAAGTTGTTCTTCTCATATATGAACCCAGTCCGTGATATGATCTTTACTACGGGTGCCATTGTTAGAGAAGAAAAGTTTGAAGAGAAAGAGGATTTTTGCTTGAGAGAGAATGAAATAACACAGTTGAATTTGAGAATGATAAAAGAAAATGATTAGAATGAAATAAGCTTTTATACTTTACTCAAAATCAACGGATAAAAATAATAAAGAGAAGTAAATTACCCAATAGAAATTGCCTAAAATAGCCGTTTTTAAAAATAAACTGTAAAAATTCCACTCATTATCCGTCGTGTAATGCTTACAAACTGTAAGTATACTCGATGGATAATGTTCAGGGAATTAAAGGTTAAGATTTAGACACTTCGATGGATGAGGATAAACTGTTATCCGTCGAGTTTAAAAAGATTCCAGAAAAATAATTGATTTTTATTTACAATTTGTATATCGACGGATGACTCAGCCCGATGGATAATGGTCATCCGTCGAGATGCAAATATTGACTTAGCCAAAATTTCATCCAAGACTAAAAATTAGCTAAATTTCTGGCTACTTTTCAACTTGCAAAATAATTCAGATAAATTCAAGAGTAATTAAGCATACCTAACTCACTTACCAACCTAGAAAAGGTGGATTCATCTAGTGGCTTGGTAAAAATATCTGCAAGTTGCTCACTTGGAACAAAATGTAACTCTACAGTACCATTCATTACATGTTCCCTTATGAAATGGTACTTGATGTCTATGTGCTTTGTCCTTGAATGTTGCACTGGATTCTCAGTGATGGCAATTGCACTTGTGTTGTCACAGAAAATAGGAATCCTTTCAACTTGCAAACCATAGTCTAGCAATTGATTTTTCATCCATAAAATCTGTGCACAGCAACTGCCAGCAGCAATATATTCAGCTTCAGCTGTAGAAGTAGAAACTGAATTTTGCTTTTTACTGAACCAGGACACAAGCTTGTCTCCTAAAAATTGATAGGTTCCTGTTGTGCTTTTTCTGTCAATTCTGCAACCTGCATAGTCTGCATCTGAATAACCAGTTAGATCAAAACCAGAATTTCTAGGATACCAAATGCCAAGTTTTGGTGTTCCCTTGAGATATCTGAAAATTCTCTTAATAGCTATTAAGTGAGACTCTCTAGGATCAGCCTGAAATCTAGCACATAAACATGTAGCAAACATTATATCTGGCCTACTAGCTGTTAAGTACAGAAGTGAGCCAACCATGCCTCTATAACTTGAAATATCCACATACTTTTCAGTAGTGTTTAGTTCAAGCTTAGTTGCAGTGGCCATGGGAGTTTTTGCAGATGTGCAATCCATTAGATCAAACTTCTTTAAAAGATCAAAAATGTATTTAGCTTGACTAATGAATATTCCATCACTAACTTGCTTAACTTGTAAACCAAGAAAGTAAGTTAGTTCTCCCATCATACTCATTTCATACTTACTTTGCATCAGTTTGGCAAACTTTTTACAAAGTTTCTCATCTGTAAAGCCAAAAATAATATCATCTACATAAATTTGAACAAGTATGCTAGAGCCATTAACATTTCTAAAAAATAAAGTTTTATCTACAGTACCTCTTGTGAAGTGATTTTCCAAAAGGAACTTTGATAAAGTGTCATACCAGGCTCTAGGTGCTTGCTTCAGTCCATAAAGTGCTTTCAGTAGATAATAGACATACTCTGGGAAATTTGGATCTTCAAAGCCAGGAGGTTGACTTACATACACTTCTTCTTCCAAATCTCCATTCAGAAAGGCACTTTTGACATCCATTTGATAGACCTTGAAATTGGCATGGGCTGCATAGGCTAAGAAGATTCTGATGGCTTCAAGTCTTGCAACAGGAGCAAATGTTTCATCAAAATCTATCCCTTCTTGCTAACAATAGCCTTTAGCAACCAATCTTGCTTTGTTCCTTACTACTATGCCATTTTCATCCATCTTGTTTCTGAATACCCATTTGGTGTCTATTGGATTCTTTCCTTTAGGCTTGGGTACCAGCTTCCATACTTTATTCCTTTCAAATTGGTTTAGCTCCTCCTGCATAGCTAAAATCCAATCAGGATATAACAAGGCTTCTTCTACCTTCTTTGGTTCTTCCTTAGACAGGAAGCTGCTGTATAGACATTCTTCTTGAGTTGCTCTCCTGGTTTGAACTCTGGAAGAAACATCACCAATAATCAGTTCAAAGGGGTGATCTTTTGTCCATTTCCTTGGTTGAGGTAGATTAGCCCTAGATGAAGAGACCTCAATGATGTCTTGATGTGTGATTGAGTTTTGATTGCTAGAAACTCCCCCTGAGTTTGTGGATCTTTGATTTGAGAAAGGGGTACTTTCTATGGGTGATCTCCCTTGACTTCCTGCTCCTTTTGATAACCCGACGGATGGTGATTTTGAGTACCGACAGATGAGGCAGGTTGTCTTCCGACGGATAATACAGATTGCCTTCCGACGGATGAAGCATTATGTAACTCGACGGATTTTGAGTTTTGTGCTTCATTTGTGGTAGATTTGTCTGCATTATCCTTAGACACTGTTTCTTGATCACTCTCATCATCACTTTCATCATTGACCATCTCAATATTGTCGAATTTGAGGCTCTCATGATAATCTCCATCTTTTAGTCCTTCAATCTTTTTATCATCAAACACAACATGTATAGATTCAACAACAATGTTGGTCCTTAGATTGTAGACTCTATATGCTTTACCAATAGCATATCCAACAAAAATTCCTTCATCTGCTTTAGCATCAAACTTCCCATTTTGATCAGTTTGATTTCTCAGAATATAGCATTTACAGCCAAAGACATGAAGAAAGTTTAGAGTTGGCTTCTTGTTCTTGAATAATTGATAAGGTGTCATGCATCTTGCTTGATTAATCAGAGAGATATTCTGAGTGTAGCATACAGTGTTTACAGCTTCAGCCCAGAAATATGTTGGTAATTTTGATTCTTCAGGCATTGTCCTTGCAGCTTCAATAAGACATCTATTCTTTCTTTCCACTAATCCATTCTGTTGTGGAGTCCTTGCTGCTGAAAACTCATGCAAGATCCCATTTTCCTCACAAAATGCTCTCATGACATAGTTCTTGAACTCAGTTCCATTGTCACTCCTAATTCTTCTAACTTTGAAATCAGGATGATTGTTAACTTGCCTTATGTGATTGATGATGATTTCACTAGCTTCATCTTTAGACTTTAGGAAATGTGTCCAAGAGAACTTTGAGAAATCATCTACAATTACTAGGCAAAATCTTTTCTTAGAAATTGGCAATACATTGACTGGTCCAAACAAATCCATGTGAAGCATTTGCAGAGGCTCTTCAATTGCTGAATCAAGTTTCTTCCTGAATGATGCTTTAATCTGCTTCCCTTTTTGGCAGGCATCACACAGTTCATCCTTTGTAAACTCCACTAGAGGAATGCCTCTAACCAGCTCTTTCCTTACCAGCTCATTCATAGTCTTGAATTTTAAATGGGATAGCTTCTTGTGCCATAGCCAACTTTCATCTTGACTTGCTTTGCTAAGAAGACATGTTACAAATTCTGCTTTAGTTGAGTTGAAGTCAGCTAGATACACATTTCCTCTTCTCACACCAGTGAGAACCACTTTGTTGTTTTGATTGTCAGTCACAACACAGGTTTCTTTGTTGAAGGTTACTGAGTTGCCTTTGTCACAAAGCTGGCTGATACTCAACAGATTGTGCTTGAGACCATCCACTAAGGCAACCTCTTCAATGATGACATTGTCCTTTGAAATCAAGCCATATCCCACAGTATAACCTTTGTTGTCATCTCCAAAAGTGATACTTGGGCCAGCTCTCTCCTTAAACTCTGTGAGCAGGGTAGAATCACCAGTCATGTGTCTTGAACAACCACTATCCAAGTACCAAAGATTCCTTCTGTTTCCCTGCACACATCAAAATCAAATCAAGTTGATTTTGGTACCCAATTTTCCTTGGGTCCTTCCTTGTTAGCTTTCTTCTTCTGTTTCTTAGGTCTTAACTCATTTGACTTAGGAATTTCAGATTCTTCCTTAGTCATTTGGGTTGGGCCTTTGAAACTACTAGATGCAACAGAATTATCATGTATGTTATGGCTAACAGGAAATGGCATGCTTGGTGCAAACATGTTATTCCAGTAGGGCATGCTAAATGGCATTTGAGGCATACTGTATGCAGCATAATATGGATTAGGTGCAAATGGCATATTAGCAAACTGTGCATTCATGTTCTGTGTAGGCATAGCATTAACAGGCATGGGAGGCATGACATTCATGTTAGAGAATTGAGGCTGAACAGACATGGGAGTAGGCATGGCAGATTTGCAATTAACAGACAAATGATTTACACTACCACACTTGACACAGATTTTTCTAGGAGCATATTTATCAGGTGTGTAGTTATTGTGTTTGTTAATCCCTACTTTACCATTCCTATTGTTTTTCCTTTTAGTCTCTGTTTTTACCTCTATCTTCTCAAGTCTGTCACTTAACTGTTTGACAGTCATGTGACCAACATTAGCCTTTTTCCCTTTCTTAGCTTGACTTGACTTTCCTGAAACAAAGTTCTTGGAAACAGACCCATACTTATCATTTAGCTTGGTTAATTTGGCTTTGCTAATGGGTTTGCTTACAGCCGACGGATGAGGATTTTTATCATTCGACGGATAACACTTTTTGTTATCCGACGGATAGTCCTCATCATCCGTCGAATCTACATCTGTCAGCAACCCATCTACCAAAATAGGTTCTAGTTTCTCCTTATTCTTTTTCCAGGCTTCATCACAGAAAGACTCAATTCCTTGAACCTTGGTGATTTGAGCATGAACATCTATGGATGTTTTCCATGCTTTAATCACCTCTTGTTCACGATCGAGCTGCTTCTTTAAAATTTCTTCCTTTTTCAAGGACTCGGTTAATTCCTCCTTGGCAATTCTACACTCAATTTTTAGTTTCTCAAACTCAACAAACTGAGACTCAAGCACATTATTCCTTTCACTTAAAAACAAGTTGTTTTCTTTGATTTTAGCATTTTTTTTAGTGAGAGACTTAAGTGTAACACGCAGATGATACAATTCTGTAGACATGTCATTTATTGCATCATTACACTCAGCTTTAGATAAATGTGCAAGGTTTGTAGTGATTACCTGATTGCTTGAGGAACTTGTCTCTGTTTCATCAGACTTGGCCATAAGGGCTAGATTGACATAGCTGACATCCTCATCTTCATCCAAACCATCAGCTGCACAGCCATTCTCTTGTGTAATAAAAGCCCTTTCCTTTTGTTTGAGAAGATCAAAGTATTTTTGCTTGTATTCTACAGACTCAAATCTTTTCTTACCGGAATCTGACTTTCTACACTCATTTGCAAAATGCCCTGCCAAGCCACATTTGAAACATTTAGATTTTGACTTATCCACCATGTTTCTATTTGACTTGGCTGCTCCAAAGTTCTTTTTGAACTTGAGCTTAGCAAATCTTCTTGAAAGGAATGCTAGGTGCTCATCAATGTCCTCCATGCCATCTTGGGTCAATGAATCTTCATTTTCTGTAGCTAGCCCCTTACCCTTGCTTTCACAGACCTTTGAAGTTGATTCCACAGCTTTCATCTTCACTTCCTTCTCCTTTTCCAGATCAGCAACTAGTGCAATGGATCTTCCTTTCTTCTTTCCTCTCTCCATTCTTTCATCCTGCTCTATTTCAAGCTCATAGGTTTTCAGAATGCCATACAGTCTCTCTAAAGTAAACTCTTTATAATCTTGTGAGTTTCTCAATGAGACTGTCATTGGTTTCCATTCCTTTGGAAGAGATCTGAGAAATTTCAGATTGGAGTCTTTAGTCTGATAGACTCTTCCATGCAATTTAAGAGCATTTAGTAGCTTTTGGAATCTACTAAAAATGTCAGTGAAAGACTCACTTTCTTCATTGTGAAAATGCTCATATTGCTGAATCAGGGGCTGCATTTTATTTCTCTTACTTGCTCAGTACCATCACAGATTATCTGTATAGTGTCCCAAACTTCCTTGGCAGTCTTGCAGTTGATGATGTTATCAAACATGTCTGCATCAACACCATTGAACAGAATGTTCAT
>NW_027418764.1:0-122011 GCF_009905375.1 Apium graveolens
AAAAAAAAAAACTGATAAGAGAAAGGAAAATAAAAAGAAACTGAAGTGGAAAGGAATACGAGGGCAATAGAGTTGAGGTATGATAAGGGAGTTGGGTATGAGGAAACCCTAAAGACTCGTAACAATAGAAATAGAAAAGTATGTAATCGTCAGGATGAGGGTGATTCACCATGAGTTAAAATAGATGGTTGAAGGTGTAAGAGATACATATATTTTATCCCCTGTAAGTTGGGAGGATTCGAGGAAACCTTTAGATAGTTCGAAGGATAAATAATAAGACGCGGATAGACTAAGGAGACAAGAAAGTAAGAAAGTAGGAAAGTTGGATGAAGGAAGTGACCTTCAATAATGTGAAATGTAAGACCGGTGGTTCGATACCCAGAAAGGGAGGCGCCAGGTATGAGAGATATCCCAACATTGATGTGACTGTTGAGATAAACAACGAAAGTAAATAAGGAATTATTAAGAAGAAGTTCACGTTGAACACGACCAATATCTTCCAGAACATCCTTGTTATCGTTACCAAATTAGGCAAGACAAGCGGATAACCGTTGTTATCTTTTGGAGGCCATATGAATTGACCTCAATTTGAATAAGGATGCTATTATGAAGTTAGGTATAGACTATCGAGGTGGGAATGATGAATATGATAATCTATCAAGGAAATATGACTTGATTTATTCGTGGAAGGATGCAGGTACCTTTTAAAGGTGGAATTAAGGATAGAACATTGGTAACTTAAAATGAATCCTAGGGGACTGCATAAAGGTTGGCATATCACCCTTAATAGGGACAGTATGAGTTTTGACAGTATGATTGGGAAAGGGTTAAGGTAACAACAACCTTTAAGAATCAGTGGAGAAATTTTGCAGAAGTATATAGACAATGGTTCTACTATTAGTAAATGGTATTGTGATATGCCCTGTATCTAGGGAATACAGGAGGAACGATTGAAGGATAACCTTAGAGGTTTTATAAGGAAAAAGGTAATATTCAAAATTCTCAAGAATAGAAATGTGGATAAAGGAAATATGACGTAATTATAATGATGCCAAGTGGGGCACGTGTTAAACCACGAGAAAGTATGGATCGAACCAGTAATGGTCGAAATTGTTCAGGGCAATTAGGACTTAAAAAAAAAATGTTCTAAGTATGATTGAGAGTCAGTCTTGACAGTGATTAGCCTCTAAAGACTGAGGCAATAACTTATGGAAAAATGGTGATATTTTTTTTTCTTTTTCCCATCTGATTTTAAGGAAAACATCTTCACTCAAGTAGTGATCGGAAATAAGGTAGAAAATTTATTTGGAAGTGGTTAAAATGACATTGACTGTAAGGAAATTTTACTATCAGGAAAGACCAAAGAGGTGGCCGACACTTTAAAGGTAAGAGGATAATTATAGGCGCGTGTGCCAAAAGAATACAGTGATGATGGTTAAAAATTTGAAGGTTGAATTATGGTTTGGAAGATTGACATTCCTACTGATGACTGTGCAATATCCAACCGTAATAGTAGTTGGTAAAAGTTTAATTCGTGTAATCGCCATGAACGGGCTATCTATCTTAGGAGGTCCTATCTTGGGATAAGCCAGGACCATGTTTCCAAAAGGACTAGACGAACCTTTGAGTTAAGTCTTCTATTTAAGGCATATGATTAAAAATGGTATTAACCTGCTATCGTTGCTTTGATTGAAACTCTTCTGTAATTTTATCTGCTTCATGTCATGAAAGTACGTCAGAGTTTGGAGTGTTCTTCATGAATTGTGATTGGTGGTTATGTTAACTCCTTAGGAGAATTTGATACGACATGTATAGACTCCGTATGGTTAGATATTAAGATTTTATGGAAAAATGAATGACGACAGTAGGTCAGTGGTGGACCATAGTAAGGCAGCAATGATTCTGCGAGTATTGAGCTGATTACAACCGTGAGAGTTGTATTGGAATGGGTGTTGAGATTGAGTACCACTAATCGGGTCGTGGTAGTGTATAAGTTATCATTGATAGACTAATTAAGTAGAGTATCTACCTAGTGAATAATTATTCTTTCTTATCAATAGAGAGTCGTATTATTATACGAGGAAGGTTGCGGTGCAAGCATAGAATTCTAGTAACGATGATGTATAGAATGAGATCCCAGATTCGATTTTCGATGTCGAGGGAGTTTCAAAGGTGATTATGTATAAGCTCGAGGAAGAGTGTGGGTCCATAGAATGATGGACGGGATAGCGAAAATATTTAGGCATGGGAAATACGAGGCTATAATGCTTGATGCTGATATAAATACATATATGTTTTGTTCTCCTATGACAAACCTCTATAGTTCAGAGGTAGGTTCCAAGCCAGATATTTTGTGGCAGTATATTTTTTTCATATATACAATTCTCTTCAGTTCGTTCTTTTCTCTTCTTTTCATTTCATGTAAGCTGAGAAGAACAACCCTTCCAAAAGGGGAGGTATTGCCGAATGACTATCTATCTGTGTGATAGAAGCCGAGTAGGATACCAGCTATTGTTTAATTGCTTGTCAAGTACTAAAGGCTGGCCACCTTCTGTACTAACTATGCGATATAACAAGTGTTCATGATCATAGTGATCTCTCAACAAATTCCTTTACTTCTATTTGATTGATCAAATTTTGGAAAATAGAAACAACTGAAAAAGGAGTAATAAAGTGGTGGTAGTATGCGGAATGGGAACACATTCGTGATACTAAGGTTGACGTGGTTATTAAAAGGTTATAGAACGCTAACGAGCAAAAGTATAACCAGTATAATATTAGGAACGGAAGGTAGTAGCGATTACGAACTAGAAAAGAATGGGTATTGAGAAGCAAAAGCTCTAATGCTAAACGCTATAATGAGAGTCTGTGCAATAGACTTGAAAGAATTTGGAATGATCACTTAACGCGGATTTAGTTATATCACGACAATAGATCATATGTCATTATCGAGGTGTCACCTTATGAGATCCTTGAGGGAAGATAATGTCGATCTCCCTTATGTTAGGATGAAGTTGTAGAGCGCAAGATGCTCGGACCCGCAGTAGTCCAAAGGACCAGGGATATAATAGATCTAATCAGAGGACGGCTGGTAGTAACCCAAGATGGACATAAGAGGTATGCTGATTTGACTCAAAAAAAGGACAAAGAGTATGAAATAGGGGGCCTAGTAATGTTATAGGTATCCCCTTGGAAACCTTTGAAAAGGATTGATGAGGTTCGGAAAGAAAGGAAAGCTAAGTCTACAATTTGTTGGACCCTTGGATATATTAAGACGTTTGGGAAGTTAGCATAGGAGCTAGCCCTACCCCCGAACCTGTAGCAAGTTCATAACGTGTTCCACGTATCAATGTTAAGGAAGTGTAATTCGGATGCCAGACAAATAGGGGCATATGAGCGCATAGACATGGAACCAGACGTAACCTATATGGAGCAACCAGGAAGGGTATAGAGTAAAAAGGAACGAGTGCTTAGGAGAAGGGTTATCAAACTAGTAAGAGTTTGATGGTAGAACCACAATATGGGAAAATTTACTCGAGAGTTAGAAAGTGCAATGCTAAGAGAGTATCCCTATTCACTTTCTATCTGATTCCAGGACGGAATCCTTTTAAGGAGGGGAGACTGTAATAACCCCAATTTTTGGGAAATTTTTGAAACCCTTATGAATAGTGTTTTTGCTGAATGAGAAAACTTTTCATGCCACACTATGTAGGGGTTCTGATATGGATATTCTGAGATTTTATTAGTACTTTA
The DNA here is from genome assembly GCF_009905375.1 of Apium graveolens. Lineage (NCBI taxonomy): Eukaryota > Viridiplantae > Streptophyta > Magnoliopsida > Apiales > Apiaceae > Apium > Apium graveolens. The sequence continues at coordinate 3,754 of NW_027418764.1, forward strand.
TATGGGATATAAGTGTATGTAAAGATCGTCAGAATCCAAATCCGAACACTTTGATTTTTCCCGGAAATACACTAGATACGGAAAGATTTGAGAAAAAGGTAACAGGATAAAAAGGATTTAAATTAAAGGATTATAGGAGAGGATCATAAAAGGAATATAATATATTGAGAAAGGTTAAGGGAACCTAAGTAATAAGATCCCGGGTATGATCCCTCAAACGATAAACGAAAACGAAAGTTAAGCGAACCGTATAACAGATCAGCGGTCATTAGGCAAACGATTAGGAAGTTAATCAAGGGGATTAGTGGGGATGATGTCATCCAACCAATAGAAAGAGGACAAGGAGGGGAGGATGGCATCATGAGGATGACACAAGCATGACATGGGAAGGAAGGAGATGTGGTGGCTTTTTAACCACACAAAATCAAGGGCAACTAGGTAATTTACTAAAACAAACACAAAAATCAAACCAACCAAGCCAAGCAAATCATTTTTCATCAAAATCAAAAAGAAACCAAGGCATTGTTCTTCATGCTCTCGGCCAAAACAGAACCAGAACACTAAAACTGCTGTATCTCCTTCATTTCTCACTCAAATATTGTATTCTATAGCTCATTGGAAAGGTATTGAGATGGCCTACAACTCTTGTTCACAAGTCTCGTCCAAATAATCATGGTAAGACCCTCATTTTTACAGTTCTTTAAATCGGACTTTTAGAAACTTCAAAGCCTAACTTTGTGTTCTTGATTTCTTTGGAAAGATCAAGCTTGTAGGAGGCTCCCTAAGGCTTCCTAGCAACTTAACACCTCCCAAGGAAGGTATAAACTTCAAACCCTAGCCTTTACTTTATTTGTTAGTAAGTTTAATGGTTGGTGTTGTGAAATGAGAAGCATGGATTGTGATTATTAGTAGTTTGGTTTGATTTGGAAGTGTTTTGGTAATTGAAGCTTGATTATAGTTCATAGGTCTTGATTGTGGTTGTTTGAGTTGAAAACCTTGGAGATTATGGACTGATGTGGTATGGTTTAGGTGAAGTTTTGTTGTATTGATGTTTATGAGTTGGTTGGTGGTTAATTGGAGTAGTTTAAACATTGGTAATCGCGTAAATATAGCCGTCGTAACGTCCAATTTTCTTTGGACTGTTTTTGTGCATAACATTAGGACCCGAGAACCCCCTGCTAGATTATGACCACTGCCATGTTTAGATAGCTCATGTTACGAGCTTCGTTTTGATATGTAGTTCGTTCGATTCCGATGCACGGTTTAGGAGAAACGACCGTTTCAAGTAACGGCGTTTCGCGAACGAAACTTTTCCCCTCGTTTTAATGTATGAAACATTTATGGTAAGTGTGTTAGGCAGTTGGTAAGACACTCGCGAAGGAATCGCCTTAAAACTCGTAAAGGTTAAATTATTAAAAATGGTGGAGCCGAGGGTACTCGAGTGACTTAAGAGAATCAGTAAGCGCAAAACAAGCGTTAGTGTTAGGAATGTATGTGCATTAGTTTGATGATATGTTTAACAAAAATACTTAAGTAGAAATTTAGTGTCTGTAGCCTCAACGGATAAGACCACTTTGGCTATCCGTTGATGGTGTAGCTTTACTTAGAAATAAGTCTAGTGTTGTAGCATATTTCAGTCTCTGTATTTAAAATGTAATTCTTGAAAGTTGAGAGAAACTATGAGTCATGTTGACTACTAGATGATATGCAGATAGGAAGGCCAATTGTAAATACTTCATGCCTTGTAATTTTGTATAAGTGAAGTGGTATCAACGGATGACTTAAAGACCTTCAACGGATAAGAAGCTAAGCTTCAACGGATGTCTCTAAAGCTTCAACGGATAAAGTCATCAACGGATAACATCCTTCAACGGATGAGTGCATCAACGGATGAAAGTTTCAACTGATGTTCTGATGATTAGCCGTTGATAAGAGGTAGTTGTACCTACAGACAGAGGCACATGGGTTGATAGAGACAACTGAGATGTGGTAGCCGAATTTCAGGAACAACAGAAAAAGCAGCCGTTCTTCTTCAGTACAAAGATGCAATAGTCAACAAAGTACTGGAGTGAACAGGAAAAGAAGCAAGTGAAGAACTTATTTTATTACTGTATTTTTATATTGTTTTTCACTTGTACACTTGGTAATATATAAACCAAGTAGAAGCTAGTAATTAGATGTGAGATTTTCCAGAGCTGTTTAGAAAAACATTGAGAGAAAATTCATCTAGTTTGTACTAGGATGCAGCTGTGATCAACATTGTTTAATCACAGATTTTCTAATATACCATCTCTGGTGGAACAACAAATCCACCAGAAAAGTTTTTAAGGTCTGTTGTGTTCTTTACATTTGTGCTTGAATATATATCTGTCTGCATTAGCTTAAAGCAATTCACACACTTGTTCTTCTTGAACACACAACTTTCATAAACTGCTCAAAACTTGAAAAAGTTTTGAGATTTACATTCAACCCCCCCTTCTGTAAATCTCATTGTTAGTCCACTAGGAATAACAATTGGTATCAGAGCAGGCTCTTGACATACAAAGAGTTTAAAGATCTTGGAATCTAACAAAGATGAGTAAGAAGGATATTGGAGTAAAGATCCCAGTTCTTGAAGAAGACAATTATCACCATTGGAAGGTGAAAATGCACCTTCATCTACTCTCCCAAGATGAAGGTTATGTAAACTGCATTGAGAATGGTCCTCACATTCCCCACAAAGTAGCCACAGTTGCTACAACCACAGTTGCTGTTGGTCAATCCATTCCAAAACCTAGAGCAGAATGGACAATGGAAGACACAGAAGAAGTCCACAAGGATAAGAAGGCTATGAACATTTTGTTTAATGGTCTTAACATGGATATGTTTGATAATGTGATAAATTGCACAACTGCCAAAGAGGTTTGGGACACAGTTCAACTACTGTGTGAAGGTACAGAACAAGTGAAAGAAAACAAAATGCAGCTTCTCATTCAACAGTATGAATACTTTCATTTTGAAGAAAATGAATCTTTAAATGAAACATTCAATAGGTTCCAAAAGCTGTTGAATGGACTGAAGCTGTATGGAAGAGTGTACCAGGTGAAGGATTCAAATCTTAAATTTTTAAGATCCTTGCCAAAGGAATGGAAACCCATGACTGTCTCCTTAAGAAACTCTCAAGATTATAAGGACTTCACTCTTGAAAGATTGTATGGAATCTTGAAGACTTATGAACTAGAGCTGGAACAGGATGAGGTATTGGAGAAGGGGAGAAAGAAAGGAAGTTCAGTTGCATTGGTAGCTGAAGATGAGAGGAAATGCAGACAAGAAACTGTGAGATCTACATCAAACTCCAAAGATGGTATAAGAAGTCAGGAATCAAGCAAGGGGAAAGAGCAAGTTGCTGAAAATGAAGACAACTCCAGCCAAGATGACTCAGATGGTATTGATGAGCATCTTGCATTTCTGTCCAGAAGATTTGCAAAGATGAAATTCAAGAAAAACACTAGAGCCACTAAACCTCACAAAAACACTGTGGACAAATCCAAGTTCAAATGTTTCAATTGTGGTATAAGTGGACACTTTGCAGGTGAGTGCAGAAAGCCAACTTCTGAAAAGAAGAAATTTGAACAAGTAGATTACAAAAAGAAATATTTTGATCTGCTCAAGCAAAAGGAGAGGGCTTTCATTACTCAAGAAAAGGACTGGGCAGCTAATGGAGATGAAGAGGATGAAGATGTGGAGTATGTCAACCTTGCTCTCATGGCTGATTCTGAAGAAAATGAAGTTAGTTCATCAAGCAATCAGGTAATCACTACTGACTTAACACAGCTTACTAAAGAAGAGTGCAATGATGCCTTTAATGAAATGTCTACTGAATTGTATCATTTGCGTGTATCTCTTAAATCTCTTGCTAAAGAAAATAGTAGGATTAAAGAGAACAATCTGTTTTTAAGTAATAGAAATGCTTTGTTAGAAGATAAGATGATTGACCTAGAGAAAACTAAGTTGCATTGTATATCTGTTGAAAATGAACTAGCTGAATCTGTTAAGAAAGTAGAAATACTTTCCAATCAATTAGAGAAAGAGCAAGAGGTGATTAAAGCCTGGAAGACATCTAGGGATGTAAGTGCTCAAATTGATAAGGTCCAAGGAATTGAATCATTCTGTGAAACTGCCTGGAATAAAAATAAAAAGAAACTAGAATTAATTGATGGACTGTCAACGGATGTGGAATCAACGGATGATGAAAGTTATCCGTTGAAGGAAGAAAAGGAGCATCCGTTGAAGGTTCCTCAATTAAAACAGGCAGATGTTTCTAAAAGAGAGAATCTAAAGAAACTCAACAAAAAGTTTGGTTCAACTTCAAAGAACTTTGTCAAAGAAGAAGCAAGCACATCCAAAGATGTCAGTAAGGTGAATGTAGGGCACATGACCTTAGAACAGTTAAATAATAGGCTCAAGATGGTTGAGGATAAAAAGGAATCTAAAAGAAAATCCAACAGAAATGGGAAGGTAGGAATTAATAAACACAACAATTACACACCTGATAGGTATGCTCCTAGAAAAAGCTGTGTGCATTGTAGTAGTGTTAATCATCTATCTGCTAATTGTAAATCCATTAAGAAGACTCCCATAACTGTACCCTCTTCTATGCCTAATATGTCTGCATCACCTCTGCATGCTATGCCTGTTATGTCTCAACAAAATCCTTATGCACATTTTGTAAACATGCCATATTTTAACAATCCTTATCTTGCTGCATGTAGTATGCCTCAAATGCCATACAATATGCCCATATGGAATAACATGTTTGCACAATCAATGCCTAATAATTTTACAAATGTGCTAAATGATTCTGTGACTAACCCTACACCTCAACCAACTACATCTAAGACCAAGGTTGACTCAAACTCACCTAAGTCTAAAGATGCAGGAGGAATGAAGTCTAGGAGAAAGGCTAACAAGAATGGACCCAAGGAAACTTGGGTACCAAAATCAAATTGATTGATTTTATGGTGTGCAGGGAAATGAAAGAAATCTATGGTACTTGGACAGTGGTTGTTCAAGACACATGACAGGAGATTTCTCCCTGCTCACAGAGTTCAAGGAGAGAGCTGGCCCTAGCATAACCTTTGGAGATGACAGCAAAGGGTTTACTATGGGATATGGCTTGATTTCAACAAGGAATGTCATCATTAATGAAGTTGCATTAGTTGATGGTCTCAAGCACAATTTACTGAGCATCAGTCAACTATGTGATAGAGGGAATACAGTTTCCTTCAATTCTGAAGCCTGTGTTGTCACTAGTAAGAAAGACAACAAAGTGGTTCTAACTGGAGTTAGAAGAGGAAATGTGTACATAGCTGACTTCAACTCTACAGATGCAGAATCCATTACTTGTCTCTTCAGCAAAGCAAGCTCAGTTGAAAGTTGGCTATGGCACAAGAAGCTATCCCACTTGAATTTCAAGACAATGAATGATCTAGTCAAAAAGGACTTAGTTAGAGGAATCCCTCTAGTTGAATTCTCAAGGGATGGTTTGTGTGATGCTTGTCAGAAAGGCAAACAAAGGAAAGCATCATTCAAAAAGAAGCTTGAAACAACAATTGATGAACCATTACAGCTGCTACATATAGATTTGTTTGGACCAGTCAATGTATTGTCTATTGCAAGAAAAAGATATTGCTTAGTGATTGTAGATGATTTCTCAAAGTTCTCATGGGTCTATTTTCTTGGATCAAAGGATGAAGCAAGTGAAATCATTATCAATCACATCAGGCAAGTCAACAATCATCCTGACTTGAAGGTTAGAAATATCAGGAGTGACAATGGAACTGAGTTCAAGAATTTGACATTAAGGTTGTTCTGTGAAGAAAATGGAATAATGCATGAGTTCTCAGCTCCAAGAACACCTCAGCAAAATGGGGTTGTTGAAAGAAAGAACAGATCTTTAATTGAAGCTGCAAGAACAATGCTTGAAGAATCAAAGTTACCAACATATTTCTGGGCTGAAGCTGTTAATTGTGCCTGCTTCACTCAGAATATTTCTTTGATCAATCAAGCTAAAGGCATGACTCCTTATCAGTTGTTCAAGAGAAGAAAACCAACTCTAAACTTTCTTCATGTCTTTGGATGTAAATGCTTTATACTGAGGAATCAATCTGACCATAAAGGGAAGTTTGATGCAAAGGCTGATGAAGGGATATTTGTTGGTTACTCAGCTGGAAAATCTTATAGGGTCTACAATCTAAGAACCAACATTGTTATGGAATCTGTGCATGTTGTGTTTGATGATAAAAAGATTGATGGACTAAAAGATGAGGGACATAATGAGAGACTCAAATTTGACAACATTGAGATATATTGTGATGATAGTGAAGAGGAGACTGATGGAGATGACACTTCAAAAGGGATTCAAAACTTGCCCTTGGATAATGCACAAAACACTGCATCCGTTGATAGAGGCAATGCAGTATCCGTTGAAAGACATAGTGCATCATCCGTTGAAGTACAAAATGAAGCATCCGTTGATCATGGTTCATCAACGGATAATCGATTTACATCATCAGTTGATAGAACTCCAAGTTCCCTGCAAAGGACCAACAACTCAGGGGGAGTTTCAACTAGTCAACACTCTGTCTCACATCATGACAATACTGAGGCCACCTCATCTAGAGCACATCTTCCACCACAAAGGAAATGGACCAAGAAACATCCCTTTGAACTGATCATTGGTGATGCATCATCTAAAGTGCAAACAAGAAAGGCCACTCAAGATGAATGTCTGTATAGTAGTTTTCTGTCTCAGGAGGAACCTAAGAAAGTGGAAGAAGCTCTATTGGATCCAGATTGGATATTAGCTATGCAGGAAGAGCTGAACCAATTTGAGAGAAACCAAGTATGGAAGCTGGTACCCAAACCAAAGAACAAGAGTCCTATTGACACAAAGTGGGTATTCAGAAACAAGATGGATGAAAATGGCATTATCATAAGGAATAAAGCCAGACTGGTTGCTAAAGGCTATTCTCAGCAAGAGGGAATAGATTTTGATGAAACATATGCTCCTGTTGCAAGACTTGAAGCCATCAGAATATTTCTAGCCCATGCAGCCCATGCCAATTTCAAAGTCTATCAAATGGATGTCAAGAGTGCATTTCTAAATGGGAAATTAGAGGAGGAAGTCTATGTAAGTCAACCTCCAGGATTTGAAGATCCAAATTTTCCAGACTATGTGTATTATCTGTTGAAAGCACTCTATGGACTGAAGCAAGCACCTAGAGCCTGGTATGAGACCTTATCAAAATTTCTTTTGGAGAATCACTTCACTAGAGGTACTGTTGATAAAACTCTCTTCTTTAGGGATGTTAATGGCTCTAGTATACTTGTTCAAATTTATGTAGATGACATAATATTTGGTTCTAAAGATGACAAACTTTGCAAAAAGTTTGCTAAGCTAATGCAAAGTAATTATGAAATGAGCCTAATGGGAGAACTAACCTATTTTCTTGGTTTACAAGTTAAACAAGCTAGTGATGGAATTTTCATTAGTCAAACTAAATATATTTATGATCTTTTAAAGAAGTTTGACTTAATGGAATGTTCATCTACAAAAACTCCCATGGCCACTGCCACCAAACTTGAATTAAATAAGACTGAAAGGTCTGTGGATATTACAAGTTATAGAGGCATGGTTGGTTCACTTTTATATTTAACTGCTAGCAGACCAGATATAATGTTTGCTACATGTCTATGTGCTAGATTCCAAGCTGATCCTAGGGAGTCTCACTTAATTGCTATCAAAAGGATTTTCAGATATCTCAAGGGTACACCAAATTTAGGTATTTGGTATCCTAGAGAATCTGGCTTTGATCTAATTGGTTATTCAGATGCAGACTATGCAGGTTGCAAAATAGATAGGAAAAGTACAACAGGCTCCTGCCAATTCCTGGGAAACAAGCTTGTATCATGGTTTAGCAAAAAGCAAAATTCAGTCTCTACTTCTACAGCTGAGGCTGAATACATTGCTGCTGGAAGTTGCTGTTCTCAAGTGTTATGGATGAGGAACCAACTCCTTGACTATGGACTTCATGTTGATAGAATTCCTATCTTTTGTGACAACACAAGTGCCATAGCCATAACAGAGAATCCTGTGCAGCACTCAAGGACCAAGCACATTGATATCAAGTACCACTTCATTAGGGAGCATGTCATGAATGGTACAGTGGAACTACACTTTGTTCCAAGTGAACAACAAATTGCTGACATATTTACCAAGCCACTTGATGAATCAACATTCACAAGATTGGTAAGTGAGCTAGGTATGCTTAATTACTCTTAAAATTCATGTCTTTATTGCAATTTGAATTGAAGCCTGAAATATATTAGTTGCTAAGAACAAATTTGACTTTTAACATAGTTTATTCCATCAACGGATGTTCCCTATCCGTTGAAAGTCAAAATTGCTCTATCAACGGATAATCATTATCCGTTGAAAGACAAATACATTTCTGGAATTTTTTTATCCGTCAACGGATAAAACTGAAGTACCTTTCAACGGATGACAATTTGCCTTATCCGTTGAAATGTCACATCAATCGATTCAGGTGTTTAACAGCCGTTGATTCTATTCTCTTAACCGTTGATACTCATACATACATTTGTATGTATTGGTTTTAAAGGTAGTTTTTAGAATACTTACAATTTTTTTTAAAAAAAAACGGCTGAAATTCACTAACGCATATTTATTGATAAATCTTTATTTTATATTTCTTAATTTGAGAAAGCATATAAGTCCTTCTGATTGTTCATTTTTACTTTACGCTTTCTTAAAATTTCAAGCATTTACCATTTTCTCTCTGCAAAACTTCAAGTTATTCTCTGCAATTTCTACTCACAAAAATGGCACCAGTCGTGAAGATTATGTCTCAATCTGGGTTCATCTATGAAAAGAACAATTTCATAGCTTTGGTAGAGAAGAATGAAGCCCACTCAGACTATCACAAAATGATGGACTTCATCAAAAACTGCAAACTTAGCTATGCAATGCTGGAAGCCCCAACAATTTTCTGTGAAGTAGTTGAGGAGATTTGGACAACTACTGAGTTCAACTCCATGGATATGACTATCTCCTTCACTCTCAAAGGTAAAACTCACTGTATTAACTGTGATGATTTACAAGCATGTTTTAAATTGCCTGAAAACAATGCCATGACACCACACACTGATAGTGATGTATCCAGCATGTTAGATTCCATAGGTTATTCTCTTAACTCTGCTAATTTAGGGAGTATTAGAAGAAAAGGCCTTAGGAAAGAGTGGAGTTTCCTTGGGGATGCCTTTATAAAGGTTTTCTCTGGGAAAATTAGTAATTTTGATGCCATAACTTCATCTCTGGTTAATATGTTCTATATGCTTGTTTCTGATAGGTATTTTAACTTTAGCAACTATATGATGCTAGAATTAGGTACTAGATTAGGTAACAAAGCTAATAGACCTAATAACATCTATTATGCTAGATTCTTTATGTTATTGGCTAACCATGTTGCTGAAGGTTTAGTCATAATCAATGAGAATAATAAACTCAAGTGCTGGGCACAAGAGATAAGAGTTCTTGCAGACTTGAAGAGAATGGATCTTAACAGCAGTGTTCCATTGGTATATTTACCAATCATGAATGCACCTCAGGTAGGTGAGGTAATTGCTTCTACAACTCCTACTTCTTCCAACCCCTCTATTTCTTTATCTTCAAGTGTGGCCATGAAATCTGTGATGCCCCAACAGATTTCTACCAAGGTCACCAAAACTAAACTTTCAAAATCCAAGACAAAGAAATCCACCTCTGTTGTTTCTCAAAAGACAATAGTTGTAACACCAACTATTAACCCTGAGGTGAGTGAACAGGGTGTGAGTGGTGAGGGGAGGGGTGAACATCAAAGAAACCCCCAGGATAAGGAAGGAAAGTTGAGTGCTTCCCAAGCTAGCCAAGCCACAGTTTCTCAAAAAGCTGTGGTGGTTGAAAAGGTATCTAGCACATCCCTAGTAGCATCCTCCCAAAAGGATGTTACTATTGAAAATAGTTCCCAACCAGGAACACAGAACAAACGAGGGAGGGACACTAAAGCCAAACACTCACCAACAAAAGCCTTTATTAGAAGAAAGAAGGCCAGAACCCAATCTTCTACACAGGGTGCACACACTGCACAGATACATCCATTTGTATCTATGCCTTCTCAAACTCAGTTTGATGTGACTCCAATAAATGTGGAGTCACAGCCCCATTCTCTCACAATAATCACACATCAATCACCAAACACTTCATCACCATCTCTGGATGTGGATATGTTATTCCCATCAATTCCTGATTCTCCCTCTTTACAACTCAGGGAGAAGCCCCACTCAAATACAGGTGATCATCATCTATTAGATGATTTGTTGGATCACCCGCAAATTCTTTCAGATATAATTGAAGGATCTGTGTCACCACATCTCAAATCAATCTACACAGATTCAACAGTTATATCACTTTCAATTTCAACTTCTTTTCCTTCTTCAACGGATATCACTCATCCGTTGACAAGTGGTTGTTCTTCAACGGATAAGCTTAACAGCAGTTATCCGTTGATAACATCAGTTTCACCTTCAACGGATATTCCACATCCGTTGACAGTCTCTACACAAATAACTGAATTAATCCCAAGTGTAGAAGACATGAATACTGTGCAATCACTCTTAGGATTGAGGGAAGGGAGTGACAATTTGAGTGAGAGGCTGGGTTGCTCCCAGGCAAAAGGAGAGATTGAGAGCTCAAAAATGCATGCAATTTCTTCCAGCATGGCAAAAGTAAGTGAGTGGAGTACCACCTTAGTAGGTGAAGGTGAGGGAGTGAGTTGTGTGAGCCAGGGGGATCCCCTGATGCAAGAACATAGAGAAAAAGAGAGAAAAGCAGGTACAGTAGATACAAGGGTGGAACCAGCCATTGCTAATGAGTCAATGATTGTGGATGATGCTGAAAAGGAAAGACAATTTTAGCAACATTACAAAGCTGTAATTGATAACATTTCCTTGGATGCTGACACTTTTACTCATCCTGTGACAGCCTATCAACTGTTGGCTGCTCAGGGCAATGAGAAAGCAGAAAGGTCACTACATCTAGTGCACACAACAGAATCTCTTCAAAGGGATAAAGCTGCCATTAACAAAATGCCTTCTACAGCTGGTGAGCCATCTGAGGAATTTGGAGCAAATTCTGATGATGATGACTCTATTTCTTTTGATGGAAGCATGAACTTAGGGGGAGATGAAGGCCCTAGTTCAATTCCAAATCTACCTGAATGGGCCTTGACTAAGGAGTACAGATCAGTGGAATTCAATGTCTCTTTAGTCAAACAAATCAACACTATTCAACAGGCCATTCAGAATACTTCACATGCAAGTATCAAGGCTATCCTTCAAGCTCACCTGGACTCACTGCATCTCATGAAGCTGCAGCAAGTGAAGCAGAATCTGAGTATGGATGATCTCAGGAAGGATATTGCTGACTTGAAAACCTATACTTCAGAAAAATTGGATTCAGTCATGCCCTATGGTACATTGCAGGACTTGGTTTTGAGATTGAAGAAAGAATCTGTTACTGAAAAAAGGTTGGCCAAGTTAGAAGACAGAGTTCACGTTATTGAAAATTCTGTGGCCACCATTCTTCACAATCAACAATCTCAAACCAGTCTCCTAATGCAGCTGGCAAAAGCACAAGGCTTGACCCCTCTCCTTGATGATAACAAAAAGGGGGAGAGTAAAAGGGAAGGGGAAGGAGAGCCATCTACAAAAGTCAACATATCTAAAGTGCTAGTTCCTGCCATCACTACTTCTCAAATCATTCAAATCAAGGCCAAGCCTGATGGAATTGATTTGATTCAGCTAGCAGCAGCTGAAATTCAAGTGAAAGAGCAAAGGAGGAGAATTGATGAAAGGTTGCAACTGTTGTTTGGTTCTACACAAGACAAATCAACATCTGTGAAATACAGCACAAAAATTGAACCAATCAACATGGAGCTCATGCCAGTAGGGAGTCATAAGGATGGAGAAGCTTCTTCCAAAGAACTACAAGCTATAATCCTCAAGCCCAATGAAAGATCCAATAAGGACTCAACAAAGAATCCTTTAAAAGAAGTGGACTTTCCTCCTCCAAAAGATGATGAGAACAAGATTTTAGGCAGGGGTATTGCCTATCTCAAAAAGTCCATGGATGAGGCTGTAAGGAGAAATAGAGCTATTATCATTAGAGAGGGAAAGAGCATATGTGTGATGCAAGGACATCCCAAATTCTCAATAGCCAAGAAGGAAGAAGCCAAGCAATTAAAGGCTGACAAAAGAGCACAAGCAAAGCTTGAACAACAGCTAAAGTCAAGTCTAGTTGAAAAAGAAAAAGGGATTGAAGTCAGGGGTGAAGACAAGACTACAAACCTAGATGAGGTTTTAGGGAGTATATTTGGTGAGAGTGTGGAAGAAAGAGAGGAATGGCAGAAGGGAAACAGAAGAAAGGCCAAGGCACATAGAAGGAGTGGAGATAACACTGAAGTAACCAAATCTATATCTAAACCACTATCTTCCATACCTGAACCCCTTGTTGCTGATCCCACAATAAACATCCATGGTGAACCAATCATTCCAAAAGAGGAACCTATTGATTGGGACACTATCAAATTGCCTACCTTTCTAACCACTCTTCCACCATCAAAGAAACAGAAAAGAAAACCAAAATCTACACCTCCCATAACCTCTAAGAAATTCACTCAAAAACAAAAACCTAAGCCTAAGTCACCCATTTCTAAAGATGATTATGTTCACATCTGTGACATAAAAGAAATTTCAGACATTGAACTCTATCTGGATGAGCTGGAGGATGTAAGGGGAATAGCTGCCTACAGACAGCTACCAGAGAGATTAGTGTTCAAATATAAAGGAGCTGGGGAAAGAACATGGCCTCTCCACAGGATTCTGGATGAAGGCTACTCTACCTTGATTAGAGTCTTTTCAGCCATACAAAAGGATTCTGGCTTTACCAGAACTGCCAAGACTGAAATTCTCAACAAGATAGCCAATATAAGGAAAACTTGGAGGGAGCCCAATGCTTTACCCAGGACTTTACTCATTCAAGAAAGGGGAATTACAATTCACAAATCACCTCATTGGTTGATGGAATTTAGAGATGATAAAGGAGTCAGAAGATTTTTCAGACTTGAAGACCAACTCAAGATTGCCAGCAATGAAACTCTCAAAGAAATGCAATCTAAGTTGGATGTCAGTGTTGAAGATGAAGCTGAATTCTTCAGACAACTCCAACTCCAAATTGAGGAAAATGACAAAAGGCTAGGAAAGAAAACCAGGGAACAAAGAAGAAAAAGATGATCTGCTCAGACTAAAGGAGTGTCCTTGGAAACACTGTAAATCTTCAATTACCTCCTAGTACATACACTTTTGCAGCATTTTTAAATTTCTACTTAGTTTCAATTCATATATCTGTTAAGTGTTTTGTTATCATCAAGTTAACCCTGAATTTATGCCTACAATTCTTATAGACATAAATAGGGGGAGATTGTTAGGAATGTATGTGCATTAGTTTGATGATATGTTTAACAAAAATACTTAAGTAGAAATTTAGTGTCTGTAGCCTCAACGGATAAGACCACTTTGGCTATCCGTTGATGGTGTAGCTTTACTTAGAAATAAGTCTAGTGTTGTAGCATATTTCAGTCTCTGTATTTAAAATGTAATTCTTGAAAGTTGAGAGAAACTATGAGTCATGTTGACTACTAGATGATATGCAGATAGGAAGGCCAATTGTAAATACTTCATGCCTTGTAATTTTGTATAAGTGAAGTGGTATCAACGGATGACTTAAAGACCTTCAACGGATAAGAAGCTAAGCTTCAACGGATGTCTCTAAAGCTTCAACGGATAAAGTCATCAACGGATAACATCCTTCAACGGATGAGTGCATCAACGGATGAAAGTTTCAACTGATGTTCTGATGATTAGCCGTTGATAAGAGGTAGTTGTACCTACAGACAGAGGCACATGGGTTGATAGAGACAACTGAGATGTGGTAGCCGAATTTCAGGAACAACAGAAAAAGCAGCCGTTCTTCTTCAGTACAAAGATGCAATAGTCAACAAAGTACTGGAGTGAACAGGAAAAGAAGCAAGTGAAGAACTTATTTTATTACTGTATTTTTATATTGTTTTTCACTTGTACACTTGGTAATATATAAACCAAGTAGAAGCTAGTAATTAGATGTGAGATTTTCCAGAGCTGTTTAGAAAAACATTGAGAGAAAATTCATCTAGTTTGTACTAGGATGCAGCTGTGATCAACATTGTTTAATCACAGATTTTCTAATATACCATCTCTGGTGGAACAACAAATCCACCAGAAAAGTTTTTAAGGTCTGTTGTGTTCTTTACATTTGTGCTTGAATATATATCTGTCTGCATTAGCTTAAAGCAATTCACACACTTGTTCTTCTTGAACACACAACTTTCATAAACTGCTCAAAACTTGAAAAAGTTTTGAGATTTACATTCAACCCCCCCTTCTGTAAATCTCATTGTTAGTCCACTAGGAATAACGTTTTGGTGCAAGTGGTAAGCGCTGAGGTCCTAACAAGTGGTATCAGAGCAGGTCACGTGTTCGAGTCCCAACGTAAGGCATTTGCTTGGTGGCAATATGCTGGGGGGGATTGTTGGGTATATCCAGCATCTTGCCTATTCGAAACGTGGCGCTGGCTGTTCCCTTTAAGGGAATAAAGTAGCACCTCACTAACACTCCGGAGTTTTGGTGCAAGTCGCTTACCACTTGCACCAAAACTCCGGAGTGTTAGTGAGGTGCTACTTTATTCCCTTAAAGGGAACAGCCAGCGCCACGTTTCGAATAGGCAAGATGCTGGATATACCCAACAATCCCCCCCAGCATATTGCCACCAAGCAAATGCCTTACGTTGGGACTCGAACACGTGACCTGCTCTGATACCACTTGTTAGGACCTCAGCGCTTACCACTTGCACCAAAACTCCGGAGTGTTAGTGAGGTGCTACTTTATTCCCTTAAAGGGAACAGCCAGCGCCACGTTTCGAATAGGCAAGATGCTGGATATACCCAACAAGAGTCTAAGTTAGTTAAAGTATAGATTTACAAGTGACTTTGGTTTAATTCCAACTTACTTGTTGTTTATAGGTTACCAGACTCGTCCCGAGCCATTCGTAACCCCCAGTCGCTCAGGCAAGTTTTCTACCCGTTATACTGTTGTGGTGATGTATATGTGTATATGCATGATCTTGCGATAAATGCATATTTGTTATTAGCAAATGATGCAATATATTGAAGCGTGCTGCTATGGTATATATATATGCATGCCTGTTTCGCATTCTTTCCATATATATATCTGTTGGTTCAGTTGATAATACCTATGCTAGAGGATAGCGGTAACTTGCATATACCCTTAGTATAGGGACCCAAAGGTGAAAATATTTTCTAAAACCGGGAGTCGAGGATCCCGAGTAGATTTTGTATATATGGATATGGATATATATATATATATTTATATATATATATATGGTTATAGTTTTCCAAACTATTAATCGAATAAGGTTTATTCGATAACTTTAACTTTATTTTATTGTTGAATATTATTTCGAATATTATTCGAAGGCGTATGACTCCTTTTATTTATTTATCTGAATATTATTTGAATATTCATTCGAGGGCTTATGACTCTTTTATATTATTTATTGAATATTATTTGAATATTCATTCGAAGGCTTATGACTCTTTTATATTATTTATTGAATATTATTTGAATATTCATTCGAAGGCTTATGACTCAGTTTATATTATTTAATGAATATTATTTGAATATTCATTTGAGGATCTATGACTCCGATTATTTGCTGAGGTATATTCTTTATTTTATTAAAGAATAAGGTGTCAATAATCAAACTTATTTTCGATTATTCAAATAAAGATAATACTTTCATATAAGTATATCTTTGGTTATTTAATACTCGTTTCAAGTATAAGTTTTAATACTTCTACTTCAATTATTTTTATAAAGATTATTCTTTATGGGAATATTATTTAAATAATAATATTCAGTCATTTTCTAAATATTCAGGGGACTGATTTACTTCATTAAATCAGCTTTACTCCAAACACTCTTTAAAGTGTTTTCGAGTCTTCAAAACGATTTTTAAAAGTTAGAGCGGATCCCAAAACTCATTTTTATATTTAAGATCTTCCTTTTTAAGGGGATTTAAATACTCGCTCAAAACCTGAGGGATCCGGCTCTATGGTGTATTTTATATTCGCAACAAGGTTGCTGTTTTGATAAATGAATTGATTACTTGCCCAATGTTCGGGAAGTAAGCCCATCTAATTGAGTCGGCATAAGCGACAGGCCGGGGTACGGTCTATCAAAGTGTAAGTGGCTGGGTGGCAGTCCATCAACGCGTAAGAGGCCGGGTGGCGGTCCAGCACAAGGTCCTTTTGTGGCCAGGGTGATGACCGGTGGGGGATTCATCCATCTACTAGTAGAAAAGGTTACTTATTGGTATCTTTGCCTGATCAGCAAGATATCTGGTTTATGCCAAAATTCTTTTCCTTTCCAAAATTCATTGGATATTATAACTCTGTTCATACTTTACATGACAGAGATTTTCAGGAAATGTATGAGATATATATATATATATATGGATATATATATCAGGACTTAATGAAGTATCTCGTAACTTCATTATTTATAATGATATTTCAAAGATTGAATCTATTCAAGTCTTATCTTGTAGTCTCATCTATGTGATGAACCTTTGAAACTGATTATAACTTGAACGGGGGTAGTTCAAGTAGTATTTGGTAAAGATATAAGTATTTTGGGGTATCTTGTAACTTCATCTTTTAAACTTATATCTAATTAATAATTGTCTTATGAATGACAAAGATTTTCAGAAAAACGTTGAGACAAGGTTAGATATATGAGATCACCTTGCAACGATATTTTTTTATACAGTTATACACTGGGACTTTGTGTATATTATGCATGGAAGAGGACTTCCAATATTTTGAAAAGTATATATGTATATATACTGAATATTTTGTGACTTCATCGCATTAAGATATCAAACTTGGTTCATTTCTTTTGACCAAGACTTTCATGAGTATTATGAGTAGGCTCATATATTGTAAATCATTATACATATTATTTTGGTGGGCTTGCTGCTCACCCTTGCTTTATTTCTTCATCACACAACAACAGTTAGGAAAGATGGCCAGACTCCAGCAGACCCAGCGCAAGCGCGTGGGAAGCGTCCCGCGTCTTCCCGTTGATGTTGTAGCTGCTATAGCTGCAGAGGTAGATCTATTGTAGATCAGACCATCTACTTTTGAGAATCAATTATGTATAATTATAACTTGTGGCAGATAATGGCAATTAACTGTAAATTTATCAAGTAATCATTTTGGGTTGTAATAACTTTTAAATTGTGGATTCAAAGACTTGTACTAATTTAAATTTCATCTCTGAGACTATAACGGGTTGTGGTGTGTGTTAGTGTGGGGTCACAGCATAAGGTTATTTATTATTAATTAAGTGAAGTGATATTGTGGAAAGAAAGACCGTGATGACCCGGATCCCCGACCCCGGATCTGGGGGTGTTACAGTGGATTCCTTGGGAAACTGATTCTCTAATTCCTTATCAACAATGTCCAGTTTCCTTTTAGTTCTTTTAGCCAATTCCTTGATTCTTGGAGATTTCTTCTGTTGTTCAACTTGCTTCTTTGATTCAATAACTTCAGATGGCTGAGAAGGAATTTGTGGTGATGAATTTACAGCATGTAGCTTGGCCAAAATAGCAATTTGCTCTTTCTTTTGTTTAGTCTTTTTAGCATCTAGAGCAGCTTTCTTCTTTTCCTGCTTCAATCTAGCCTTTTCTTCTCTCTTTGCTTGGGAAAATTGAGGATGTCCAACCACCACACAAATTTCTTTCCCATTCCTGAAAATTTTAGCAATTCTCCTTTTAGAAGCTGAATCAGCTGGATCTTTGTAGAAAGCAATTGACCTTGACAGAAGCTTCTTTTCATCAGGCTTAGGTGTCTCATACACAGTATCCAAAGGGTTCTTCAATGATGATTTTGAGTAGTTCACCCTTGGTTTCAGAATTATTTCAGCCTTTGGAAATTTGATGCAGGATGACTGTCCCCTTTCCAGATAGTTCATGCTCATCTTATTCACACTGATTTGCTTGACTTGAGAGTGATGGATGGCTGACTTAACTGGCTCCTTGACTAGTTCAAACTTCTTTTGTATTTCATCATCAATCTTCTCCCAGTTGACTAAACTCAACTTCTCCTTATCAGCTGCTCTTATATTGGCTGTTGTTGCATTGATCAGATCAATACTGTCTGTAACTAATGGCTTTGAGATAGTAATTGAAGGCACAATTACTTTACTGATTTGAATCTGAAGCCTCTCCCCCTCACTTGGTCCTTTCTCCCCCTTTTTGTTATCATGAAGTTGAGTAGAGGAGGAGGTTTGAGCAGCTACCAGTTTTTGAAGTAAATCTGTCTGTTGGGCTTGATAAAGATGAATGGTTATTAAAGATGTTTCCATGGCTGACATTCTTGTTTCCAAGGCATCTATCTTGGTTGCAAGATCAGAATTTTTCCTTAATTTCCTCTTGATGTCAAGCATTGTAGCTTCTGGAAGTTTAGAATCCATCTTGTCTGAAATGGCCTTCTTCATCTCCTCAATATCACCCTTGATGGTGTTTACATCCCTAGCATGTTGGAAGCCCTGGATTTGTTGAAGTTGCAGGGAGGCTAGATGTGCCTAAAGGAGCTTCTTGGTGCTGGCATTAGTAGTTATTTGAAGAGCAGTATTTGTCTGATTGATTAGTTGGATCAGGGTTGTCTTGAAGTAGTGCTCATCACAGTGCTTTGAAAATGCCCAAGATGGCATACCTGATCTTGAACTTGAACCTACTTCTCCCCCTATGTCCATTGCCTCATCTTCACTATCCCCACTCCCATCACCAAAGAAATCAGCTGAACCACCAGTCTCATAGTCCACATCACCAGCTGTAGAAGGTAACGCTATGATGGCATCCTTGGCTCTTAGCATAGACTGAGTGGTATGCACCAGATTGAGCATCCTTTCTGCATTGTCATTGCCCTGTTCAGCTAGAAGTTGATAAGCTGGAACAGGGTGAGTAAATGCCTCAGCATCAAGGGAGGTGGAATCTATAACAGCTTTATGATGCTGAGATAGTCCCTCCATGTCTGCATCCTGGACATTCATTAACTCACTAGCAATGACATCCATCCTTATAGCTCCAGTACCTGCATTTCTCTCATTTTCTCTCTTTTGTTGCATCAGGGTCTCACCTTGGCTCCCCACCCTCACACCCTCACCTTCACCTACTAAGGTGGGACTCCTCTCACTTTCTTTTGCCAATCCTGAAGAAATGGATTACATAGTTTCACTCATTTCCTCTCCTTTTTCCTGGGAGCAACCCAGACTCTCACTCAAAACACTCTTCTCTCTTAATCCTAATAGTGACTGTACAACCACTAAATCTTTTGCACTTGAAATAAATGAAGTTTGAGGCTGTGCATAGATACTCGACGGATGAATGATATCCATCGGGTGAGTGGTTTTGCTATCCGACGGATGACTGCTGTTAAGCTTATCCGTCGGGATACAATCACTACTCGATGAATGAGCAATATCCATCGAGAGAGGAGAAATGAATGGACTTGGAAAAGAAACTATTGTGGACTCTGTGATGATTGATGATAATTTGGGCACAGATGATTCAACAGTTCCTGAAAGAATTGGCAAGTGAGCCAACAAATCATCTAAAAGATGATGCTCACTTGCACTAGATTTTGGCTTCCCCAACAAAGTTAAAGAAGGGGAATCAGGAATTGATGTGCTTATCATATCCACATCCAGAGAATTTGTTGGTGAGTTAGGTGTTTGAGGTGCTTGTATTACTAGAGATTTTGTCTGTGACTCCACATTTATTGGAGCCACATCAAACTGAATTTATGAAGGTGTAGTGACTCTGTCTTTAGCACCAGTTTGCACAGTGTGTGTACCCTGTGCATCCCCAAGGGTTTTAGACTTCTTCTTTCTGGCATAAGTTTGGGGTGAGCTTGTGTCCCTAACCCTCTTGGCCTGTGCTCTTGGCTGAGAGCTTTGTTCAATAACTACATCCTTTTGGGAGGATGCAACTAGAAATGAGCTTTTATCCTTTTTAAGCACTGCAGATTGTTGGGAAACTGCAGTGTGGCTAGGCTGGGATCCACTCAACTTTCCATCCTTATCCTTAGGGTTTCTTTTATGTTCACCCCTTCCCTCACCTATATTGCCCTCATTCACACTCCCCTCTTTAGTTTTGGTGAATTTTGCAACTGGCATCTTTTGAGAGATACCAGAGGGGGCTTTCTTTAATTTGGGTTTGAAAATTTTTGCAGTTTTGGTAGCTTGGGTAGGCAACTGTTGGGTCATTGACACAGTTTCCATAGCCACACTAGAACTCAAAGAAATTAGTGAGGTTGGAATAGTGGTAGGGATAGATGAACTTACCTCACTTACCTGAGGTGCTTCCATTACAGGGAAATAGAATAATGGCACATCCTTGTGATGATTGGCCCTGTTCATATCTGCAATGAGTCTTCTCTCTTGAACCCAACAATCTAATTTGTTGTTTGAGTTCTCAAGCACAATCTCTTCACAGAGGTGGTAAGCTAACATCATAAAGAAGCTAGCATAATACACATTCTTACCTCTTTTATTTAACTCTCCTAATTTAAAGCCCAACTCAAACAAAACAAGGTCACTGAAAATATAGAATTTATCTGTAACTAGCATGTAGAGCATGTTAAGCATGGATATATTGACTGAATCAAAATTACTGATTTTTCCTGAAAATACCTTTGTCACTACATCACACATAAAACTCCATTCTTTCCTAAGACCCATTCTCCTAATGTCACTTAACTTAGAAGTAGAAAGAGTATAGTTCATATAATTAAGCATATTGATTATATTAGTGTCAGTGTATGGAGAGGTCACAGTGTTATCAGGAATCCTGAAACATGCTTTTCTAACATCACTATTAATACAGAATTCTTTACCTTTAATGGTGAGTGTGATTGTCTTATCTGTTGAGTTATATTTAGCAGTGGTCCACATCTCTTCAACAACTTTACAAAAGATTGTGGGTGATTTCAGCATGGCATAGCTGAGCTTGCAATTCTTCACAAAGTCCATCATCTTGTGATAATCACCAGATTGTTGAATACCCTTGTTCACTAGTGCAGTGAAATTGTTCTTCTCATAAATGAACCCAGTTTGAGACATAATCTTTACAACATGTGCCATTGTTAGAGAATAAGAGCTTGAAGAGAAAAAGAGTAAGTGCTTTGAGAGAAAATGAAATTTGAGCAGTTGATTTGAGAATGATAAAAGAAAAGCAATTGAAATGAAATAAGCTTTTATGCTATCTCAAAAATAACTGTTAAAAATAATAAAGTAAAATAAAGTAACCAATAGAAATTGCCTAAAATAGCCGTTTAAAAATAAACTGTAAAAATTCCACCCATTATCCGTCGTGTTATGCTTATAAAATGTAAGTATACTCGATGGATAATGTTCAGGAAATTAACGGCTAAGATTAAGATAATTCAACGGATGAGGATAAACTGTTATCCGTCGAGTCATAAAATATTCCAGAAAAATAATTGATTTTTATTAGCAAATAGTATACCGACGGATGATCAAACTCGATGGATAAAGATCATCCGTCGAGATGTAAATTTTGACTTAGCCAAAATTTCATCCAAGACTGAAAAATCAATTAAATTTCTGGATGCATTCAAACTTGCAAATTAACTCATATAGATTTAAGAATAATTAAGCATACCTAACTCACTTACCAACCTTAAAAAGGTGGATTCATCCAGTGGCTTGGTAAAGATATCTGCAAGCTGCTTCTCACTTGGAACAAAATGTAGTTCAACAGTACCATTCATTACATGTTCCCTTATGAAGTGGTACTTGATATCTATGTGCTTTGTCTTTGAATGTTGTACTGAATTTTCAGTGATGGCAATTGCACTTGTGTTATCACAGAAAATAGGAATCCTTTCAACTTGCAAACCATAGTCTAGCAATTGATTTTTCATCCATAAAATCTGTGTACAACAACTGCTAGCAACAATATATTCAGCTTCAGCTGTAGAGGTAGAAACTGAATTTTTCTTTCTATTGAACCATGACACAAGCTTGTTTCCTAGAAATTGACAGGTTCCTGTTGTACTTTTTCTATCAATTCTATAACCTGCATAATCTGCATCTGAATAACCAGTCAGATCAAAACCAGAATCTCTAGGGTACCAAATGCCAAGTTTTGGTGTTCCCTTGAGATATCTGAAAATTCTCTCAATAGCTATTAAGTGAGATTCTCTAGGATCAGCCTGAAATCTAGCACATAAACATGTAGCAAACATTATATCTGGCCTTCTTGCTGTTAAGTACAAAAGTGAGCCAGCCATGCCCCTATAACTTGAAATATCCACATACTTTTCAATAGTGTTTAATTCAAGCTTAGTTGCAGTGGCCATGGGTGTTTTTGCAGATGTGCAATCCACTAGATCAAACTTCTTTAAAAGATCAAAAATGTATTTACAATGAATATTCCATCACTAACTTGCTTAACTTGTAAACCAAGAAAGTAAGTTAGTTCTCCCATCATACTCATTTCATACTTTGCATCAATTTGGCAAACTTTTTACAAATTTCTCATCTTTAGAGCCAAAAATAATATCATCTACATAAATTTGAACAAGTATACTAGAGCCATTAACATTTCTAAAGAATAAAGTTTTATCTACAGTACCTCTTGTGAAATGGTTTTCCAAAAGGAACTTTGATAAAGTATCATACCAGGCTCTAGGTGCTTGCTTCAGTCCATAAAGTGCTTTCAAAAGATAATAGACATGTTCTGGAAAAATTGGATCATCAAAACCAGGAGGTTGACTAACATAGACTTCCTCCTCCAAATCTCCATTCAGAAAGGCACTTTTGACATCCATTTGATAGACTTTGAAATTGGCATGGGTTGCATAGGCTAAGAAGGTTCTGATGGCTTCAAGTCTTGCAACAGGAGAAAATGTTTCATCAAAATCTATTCCTTCTTGTTGACAATAGCCCTTAGCAACTAATCTAGCTTTGTTCCTGACTACTATGCCATTTTCATCCATCTTGTTTCTGAATACCCATTTGGTGTCTATTGGATTCTTTCCTTTAGGCTTGGGCACCAGCTTCCATACATTATTCGTTTCAAATTGGTTTAGCTCCTCCTGCATAGCTAAGATCCAATCAGGATCCAACAAAGCTTCTTCTACCTTCTTTGGCTCTTCCTTGGAAAGAAAGCTGCTGTATAGACATTCTTCTTGAGTTGCTCTTCTGGTTTGAACTCTAGAAGAAACATCACCAATAATAAGCTCAAAGGGGTGATCTTTTGTCCATTTTCTTTGTTGAGGTAGATTAGCTCTAGATGAAGAGGCCTCATTGTTGTCTTGATGTGTGATTGAGTTTTGATTGTTAGAAACTCCCCCTGAGTTTGTGGATCTTTGATTTGAGAAAGGGGAACTTTCTATAGGTGATCTATCTTGATTTCCAGCTTCTCTTGATAACCCGACGGATGGTGAATTTTGAGTACCGATGGATGAAGCTGGTTGTCTCCCGACGGATAAAGCAGATTGCCTCCCGACGGATGAAGCATTATGCAACTCGACAAATATTGAGTTTTGTGTTTCATTTCTAGTAGATTTTTCTGCATTATCCTTAGATACTGTTTCTTGATCACTTTCATCATCACTGTCATCACTAACCATCTCCATATTATCAAATTTGAGGCTCTCATGGTAATCTCCATCTTGCAGTCCTTCAATCTTTTTATCATCAAACACAACATGTATTTATTCCACAACAATATTGGTTCTTAGATTGTAGACTCTATATGCTTTACCAACAACATATCCAACAAAAATTCCTTCATCTGCTTTGGCATCAAACTTCCCATTTTGATCAGTTTAATTTCTCAGAATATAGCATTTGCAGCATAAGACATGAAGAAAATTTAGAGTTGGCTTCTTATTCTTGAACAATTGATAGGGAGTCATGCATCTTGCTTGATTAACCAGTAAAATATTCTGAGTGTAACATGCAGTATTTACAGCTTCAGCCCAGAAATATGTTGGCAGTTTAGATTCTTTAAGCATTGTCCTTGCAGCTTCAATGAGTGATCTATTTTTCCTTTCCACTACTCCATTCTGTTGTGGAGTTCTTGCTGCTGAAAACTCATGCAAAATCCCATTTTCCTCACAAAATGCTCTCATGATAGAATTATTGAACTCAGTTCCATTGTCACTCTTGATTCTTCTAACCTTGAAATCAGGATGATTATTGACTTGCCTTATGTGATTGATGATAATTTCACTAGCCTCATCTTTAGACTTTAGGAAATATGTCCAAGAGAACTTTGAGAAATCATCTACAATTACTAGGCAAAATCTTTTCCTTGAGATGGACAACACATTGACTGGTCCAAACAAATCCATGTGTAGAAGTTACAAAGGTTCTTCAATTGTTGAATCAAGTTTCTTCCTGAATGATACTTTAATCTGCTTCCCTTTTTGGAAGGCATCATACAATCCATCCTTAGAAAACTCCACTAGAGGAATGCCTCTAACCAGTTCTTTCTTTACTAGCTCATTCATGGTCTTGAAGTTTAAATGGGATAGCTTCTTGTGCCATAGCCAACTTTCATCCTGACTTGCTTTACTGAGAAGACAAGTAACAGATTCTGCATTAGATGAGTTGAAATCAGCTAGGTACACATTTCCTTTTCTCACACCAGTGAGAACCACTTTGTTGCTTCTTTTATTAGTCACAACACAGGCTTCTGAGTTGAAAGTTACTGAGTTGCCTTTATCACGAAGCTGGCTGATACTCAACAGATTGCGTTTGAGACCATCCACTAAGGCAACTTCCTCAATGATGACATTGTCCTTTGAAATCAAGCCATATCCCACAGTATAACCCTTGCTGCCATCTCCAAAAGTAATACTTGGGCCAACTCTCTCCTTGAACTCTGTGAGCAGGGTATAATCACCAGTCATGTGTCTTGAAAAACTACTATCCAAGTACCAAAGGTTCTTTCTGTTTCCCTGCACACATCAAAATCAAATCAAGTTAATTTTGGTACCCAAGTTTCCTTGGGTCATGTCTTGTTAGCTTTCCTTTTCTGTTTCTTAGACTTTATCTCATTTGACTTGGGGATATCAGATTCATCCTTGGTCATTTGAGTTGGGCCTTTGAAACCATTCATTGCAACTGAATTATCATGCATATTATAATCAACAGGGAATGGCATGCTATTAGTAAACATGTTATTCCAGTAAGGCATGCTAAATGGCATTTGTGGCATACTAAATGCAGCATAATAAGGATTAGGTGCAAAAGGCATATTAGCAAACTATGCATTCATATTCTGTGAAGACATAGCATTCATAGGCATGGGAGGCATGGCATTCATGTTAGGAAAGTGTGGTGGCACAGACGTGGAAGTAGGCATGGCAGATTTGCAATTAACAGACAAATGATTTACACTACTACACTTGACACAGATTTTTCTAGGAGCATATTTATCAGGTGTGTAGTTATTGTGTTTGTTAATCCCTACTTTACCATTTCTATTATTTTTCTTTTTAGCCTTTGTTTTTACCTCAATCTTTTCAAGTCTGTCACTTAACTGTTTGACAGTCATGTGACCAATATTAGCCTTTTTCCCTTTCTTAACCTGACTCAATTCTCCTGAAACAAAGTTCTTGGAAACAGATCCATACTTCTCATTCAGCTTAACAAGTTTGGCTTTACTGATAAGCTTGCTCACAACCGACAGATGAGGATTTTCATCATTCGACGGATAACCCTTTTTGTTATCCGACGGATGATCCTCATCATCCGTCGAGTCTACATCTGTTAGTACTCCATCCACCAAATTTGGTTCTAATTTCTCTTTGTTCTTTTTCCAGGCTGCATCACAGAAAGACTCAATTCCTTGAACTTTGATGATTTGAGCATGGACATCCCTAGATGTTTTCCATGCCTTAATCACCTCCTGTTCACGCTCGAGCTGCTTCTTCAAAATTTCTTCTTTCTTCAAGGACTTAGTTAATTCCTCCTTGGCAATCTTACACTCAATTCTTAACTTTTCAAAATCAATGAACTAAGACTCAAGCACATTATTCCTCTCACTTAAAAATAAATTGTTTTCTTTGATTTTAGCATTTTCTTTAGTAAGAGACTTAAGTGTAACACACAAATGATATAACTCTGTAGACATGTCATTTATAGCATCATTACACTCAGCTTTAGATAAATGTGCAAGGTTTGTAGTAATTACCTGATTACCTGATTACTTGAAGAACTTGTTTCTGTTTCATCAGACTTGGCCATTAGGGCTAGATTGACATAGCTGACATCTTCATCTTCATACAGACCATCTGCTGCCCAGTCATTTTCTTGTGTACTGAAAGCCCTTTCCTTTTGTTTGAGCAGCTCAAAGTATTTTTGCTTATAATCCACAGGCTCAAACTTTTTCTTACTGGAATCTGACTTCCTACACTCACTGGCAAAGTGCCCTGCCAAGCAACATTTGAAACATAGGCCTCATCTTGAGAAAGCAAATGAAGATGCATCTTTACCTTCCAATGATAGTAATTATCTTTATCCAGAAAAGGGATCTTGACTCCAACATCCTTCTTGTTCATCTTGCTATATTGTTTTGATCTTTAAACTCTTTGTAAGTTAAGAGGTTGCTCTGATACCAATTGTTAGTCCCTCAACAATATGACAAGAATTACAGAAATGGAATTCTTGAAACTTTTTCTTGAAATAAAAATGTTTAAACTCGAATACATATATAAGTGTGAATTGATTGACACAATGCGGAATAGTTACTTAAATGAATCAAAACACAAGTAATTAAAAACAAAAGTCTTTAAAAACTTTCTGGTGGATTTGAATGATTCCACCAGAGATATATAATATATATATCGAGAGAACTCTGTGTGCAAAAAGCTCACAGCTGCTTACAAATATTGAACAACTAAGAATGCAGAGAAATGCTAAGAATTCTGCTTACAAATGTTTCTCTGCTTATTTCTCAGATAATTCCTTAGTTGCTACTTCTTGGTTTATATATCACCAAGATTATAAAGTAATGAGACATGATAATAAAACAAAAACTATCTAGTCTATTACAATGCTACTTCATTACTCTATTCCAGCATCTTTGAATATCTTCATAATAGCATGAAAATGGCAATGCTTCTTTGTTCTCGAAAACCCAGTTGAATAGGCTACCACATTCCATTTGCATCCACGCGACGCATGTGACTGTGTTGTCACTGTCAACAGATATTTAAATTCTTTATCCGTCAGGTTCATGATCATCCATTGAGTTATTGATCATCCGTCGGGTTGTTGATCATCCGTCCAAATTTATTGTTGTTTATCCGTCGGGTAGCAATCAGCCACTTGACTTCATTTCACTTATGCAGAATTACAAGATATCATCTATGTACAATTAATCAACCTATTATGCATATCTAACTAAAGTCAACATGAGTCAAGTACTACTACAGATTCTAAACAATGTGTATGCAGAAATGTGCTACAGACTTATCGTTACATAAGCTACTCACTCGATGGATAATAAGTCATCATCCGTCGGGACTATATTGAGTCATCCGTCGGGACTATAAACCTTATCCGTCGAGTGCTACATAATTTCACTAAGTAAAATCTACCAAGGTGTTTTGTTCATGAAATCATCAAGTACACAACATATACACAACAATCTCCCCCAATTTATGTCTACTGGAATTGTAGCCATAAATTAAGAGACATTTGATGATAACAAAACACCTTAAAAATGCAACTTTTAAAAGATAGTAGATAATACTGAAAAGTGCTTCAATTAACAAAATGTACAAAGTTTTGCTCACACTCATTTTCAAGATGCTCCTCTATCCTGAGCAGATTTATCTAGTTCCTTGAAGGTCTGGATCTCTTTCCAAGCTTTCTGTTGTTTTCCTCAATCTGATTTTGGAGCTGCCTGAGGAATTCCAGTTCATCATATTTTGAGAGATTTAGCTTTCCTTGTATTTCCAAAAGAGTCGCATTGCTAGACATGCTCAATTGGTCTTCTAATCTGAAAAATCTTCTCACTCCTTTGTCATCCATGAACTCCATCAGCCAGTAGGGCCTTAGATGCACTCTTCTCCTTGTGTAAGGGATAATTAGAGTCTTTGGGAGTGCATCTTTAGCTCTAACACTCCTTAGCTCTTCAATCTTCTTCAGTACTAATCTTCTTGCAGTAATATTGAACCCAAAGTTCTTCTTGAAGGATGAATAAACTTTAATCAGTACAGCTTGGCTTTCTTGAAGGATCCTGTGAAGTGGCCACTGAATCTCCTTTCATCCTTTGTACTTGAACACTAACCTTTCAGGTAGGTTTCTGTATGCATCAATTCCTCTCACTTCATCTAGTTCATCTAGATAGAGGTTTAGATCAGAAAATTCTTTGATGTCACACAAGTACATGTAATCTCCCCTATTGACTTTAGATTGAGCTTTGACTACTGATTTGGATTTGAGAGGAGACAGCTTCACTTTCTTGACTGCTCTTGACTTTGTTCTCTTTGGCTTGTTAAGGATTGGAAAATAGAAGTCAGGAATTTGTATGTTCTCCCATTCTACTGGTTCATCCTTAGGCACAATAGGTTCACCATGGATGTTCCTGTAAGGATCCACCACCTTGATATCTTCAAATACCACAGAGGGTTTTGATGCTTGAGTTGTAGTTGGAGGGGATTCCATGGGAAACTGATTCTCTAATTCCTTATCAACAATGTCCAGTTTCCTTTTAGTTCTTTTAGCCAATTCCTTGATTCTTGGAGATTTCTTCTGTTGTTCAACTTGCTTCTTTGATTCAATAACTTCAGATGGCTGAGAAGGAATTTGTGGTGATGAATTTACAGCATGTAGCTTGGCCAAGATAACAATTTGCTCTTTCTTTTGTTTAGTCTTTTTAGCATCTAGAGCAGCTTTCTTCTTTTCCTGCTTCAATCTAGCCTTTTCTTCTCTCTTTGCTTGGGAAAATTGAGGATGTCCAGCCACCACACAAATTTCTTTCCCATTCCTGAAAATTTTAGCAATTCTCCTTTTAGAAGCTGAATCAGCTGGATCTTTGTAGAAAGCAATTGACCTTGACATAAGCTTCTTTTCATCAGGCTTAGGTGTCTCATACACAGTATCCAAAGGGTTCTTCAATGATGATTTTGAGTAGTTCACCCTTGGTTTCAGAATTATTTCAGCCTTTGGAAATTTGATGCAGGATGACTGTCCCCTTTCCAGATAGTTCATGCTCATCTCATTTACACTGATTTGCTTGACTTGAGAGTGATGGATGGCTGACTTAACTGGCTCCTTGACTAGTTCAAACTTCTTTTGTATTTCCTCATCAATCTTCTCCCAGTTGACTAAACTCAACTTCTCCTTATCAGCTGCTCTTATATTGGCTGTTGTTGCATTGATCAGATCAATACTGTCTGTAACTGATGGCTTTGAGATAGTAATTGAAGGCACAATTACTTTACTGATTTGAATCTGAAGCCTCTCCCCCTCACTTGGTCCTTTCTTCCCCTTTTTGTTATCATCAAGTTGAGTAGAGGAGGAGGTTTCAAAAACCACCAGTTTTTGAAGTAAATCTGTCTGTTGGGCTTGATGAAGATGAATGGCTGTTAAAGATGTTTCCATGGCTGACATTCTTGTGTCCAAGGCATCTATCTTGGTTGCAAGATCAGAATTTTTCCTTAATTTCCTCTTGATGTCAAGCATTGTAACTTCTGGAAGTTTAGAATCCATCTTGTCTGAAATGGCCTTCTTCATCTCCTCAATATCACCCTTGATGGTGTTTACATCCTTAGCATGTTGGAAGCCCTGGATTTGTTGAAGTTGCAGGGAGGCTGGATTTATTGAGCATGTTGGTGTATGCAGAAATGTGCTACAGACTTATCGTTACATAAGCTACTCACTCGATGGATAATAAGTCATCATCTGTCGGGACTATATTGAGTCATCCGTCGGGACTATAAACTTTATCCGTCGAGTGCTACATAATTTCACTAAGTAAAATCTACCAAGGTGTTTTGTTCATGAAATCATCAAGTACACAACATATACACAACACAACTGATTGTACCTTTTAATGTTCTTTTCACAGTAAGCTTGAATCAGATCAGCAGCTTTAGTTTTCAACTCATATGAGTATCCAGCAGATCTTAAGTGATGTTCCATCCAGACAAGATGCTTAGCAGAGTAGTCTTTAAGAGATTGTGAATCGAGATGGCAGATTTGAAGACAGACAGACTTAAAGAATCTTACTTAAAAGGGCAAGTTGACCACTTGAGGACTAGCCCTATTAGCAAACTCTTTTAGCCTTTCACGAAGGACTTCATTCAATTCTGAGCTTCTTTTGACTCTTGTACGACTATCATTATGTGAACAACTGCTGACACGTGTGTGAACTCCATCAGTTGTTCAGCTGTGCGAGTCATGTTCAGTGAACTTATTCCATAATAAGCACCTACATACTAGCTATAGTGTCACCACACAAATGTCTATGAGAATAGACATCCTTCATAATGAAGCAAGCATAGTATGTACCGATCTTTGCGGATTATTAATTACCAGTTAGTAATCCTATGACCAAGAACTATTTAAGTTTAGAGTTATCATCTTTTTAGGTCTCACTATTATGATCTCATCATAATCCATAAAAAGCTTTACTCTAAACTATGGTATATCTTATTTAAACACTTAAATAGATAGAGCCCGTAATAAAAACAAAACAAGTCTTTTATTAAAATCAATGAAATCAAAACAGATTACATAAAGAGTTATTCCTAAATCCTAATACATGATTGGACTTAGGACATATTCCTTTCACTAATCAATTCCATTATTCCCATGATTCCATAATCAATTCTCACTTCTATTCCTTATCAAATTCACACCCCTCCACCTAGAAATACATACACTTGCATACAAATTCTCCACCAATCCACAAACTCTCAAACACAAATTCTCTCTAAACACTTAAGCTTTTATTCTTTCTTTTTGAATCTCGATGGCATCCAAAAGACAAAGAACTCAAGTTGAAAGCAGCACCACCGATTCTTTTACTGCGAGTGGTATGAGGCCCAGGTTCTCTACTCCCAAGGCTGAGGAGGAGTACACGAGGCTTCTCTCGAAGCCTATTGCTAAGGAGAGAGCATTTCTGCCATCAGGGAATGATGGAAGTTGTTGGAGATGATTTTGGAGATGGGTTGGGTTCCTTTTTGTGAGGCTCCCACTGCTGTGCCCATGAGTGTTGTACGGGAGTTCTACACCAACGCTATGGCATAGAAGAATGGTTTCACGATGGTGAGAGGGAGGACTGTTGAGTACAGTGCCGAGGCTATCAGGATGGTGATTGAGCAGCCTGCAAGAAAGGTGGGCCAGGATACTTGGAACCATAAGACTCCTGAGGAATTTGATTTGGATCTCATCATTGCTACTCTTTGTGTGCCTGAGACTCATTGGAAGTTCAAAAGGGGCACTACTAAAAACTCCACGTTCCCTGCTTCATGCATGAACCGGTATGCACGGGCTTGGAACTCGTTTATTTGTGCTAACATCATGCCATCTTCGCATGTACATGAGATTACGGTGGAGCGCGCTCATCTGCTTTGGGGTATTCTGCAGGGTGATTACATTAATTTAGGGATGGTGATATATCAGGGGATCCTGAGGTTTTTGAGTGGAGGTACTACTGGGGCAATTCCTTATGCGTCCATTGTGACGAAGTTGTGCGTGGAAGTTGTTGTTCATTGGCCCGCACATGAGCAGCTTCAGATTCCCAGTGCTCCTATTGACAGTTCTACACTGCATAGCATGGTTGAGTGGTATGGAGGGAAGCTCGATCCTAAGGGGCTTGGTTACTCATATGATCATTTTCCAGGTGGTGTGCCTATGGAAGCAGCTACAGCAGGAGTTCTCAACATGCCCGTAGAGCAGCTTGGAGAGCTCAGTATGGAGAGGAGGCTGGACTGTCGGGATCACAGTAGCAGCAGGAGGTAGCAGGAGCAGAGATGAGAGCTGGTTTGAGTGCGACGCAGTATAGGCGTCTTGCGAGGAGGATGGATGCGATGCACGACATCCACAGTCGGTTTGCACGCGATCTCACCCAGGCACTTAGGACTGCATTTAGAGCCACCAGAGTTGACATTTATTGGCCAGTTTTTGGTGAGGATTCCATCCACCTCCGGACACGCCTAACACTCCACCCCTTGAGGGTGAGAATTCTGATTCACAGTTGGTATGCCTGATTCCTTACTATTACCTTCACTGAGGACATTGAATATTTTAAGTTTGGGGGTAGTAGTTGAAGGAATATAGTTTGTGTGAGTCTCATATAGTTTGCATGTTCATGATAGTTTTATTTATATAGTTGCATATATTTTGCCATGTAGTTTCATGTATTTGCATTATATCATGATTCCCTTAGATAATTTTTCCGATTAATTGGTGATATTGATGCTAGTGTAGTGATGTTGTATTTAGTGATGTTGAGTCTTATTGGATTGATTTGCATGCTAGAGACACTTGTATTTCACTAAGTCTTATAGGTGGCTAGAGTGCTAGATCATAGTCATGATTTGTTTGATTATCGAGGTTTAATCGCTTATTTATATTTAGAATCTAGGATATGCTCTTAATAATAAAGACATGGATATTTAAAAATTGGAGAAATTGGATTTCATTGTTAGTTATGTGGCTAGGTGTCAAATGGCTAGTAGCCGGCTCATATTTTTATGAGTAGTCTAGGGTTGAATGAGATGGAGCGAAACACACTCATTCAGAAATTGTTGAAAAAAAATATATAAAAAGAAAAAAAGAAAAAAATAAGTGTTATGTATAATTGATCACGAGTGGGCTCTTTAGTACTCGAGTTATTAAGTTCTTAGGGGACTTTGTGCCTAGTGACCTAAGGCTTCTATAGTCTGGGATCTGCTAACCTAACGCTCGCTACATGTGTGCTATTGTATAAGTCTTTTGTGGACCTCACTCATTGCACGATCAAATAAGCATATTTGTGTTGTTTTGTTATGAATAACAGCATGAATCCATGTTAACTCTGATATAAAAATTAAAGTGTTATAAGTTATTTTGAGTCTAGCTTTTATTCTATTTATAAACTTGCGATTGTTTTGATAAGTAGTGAGTTATGATTGTCGATCTAGTTGCGATAGT
The DNA here is from genome assembly GCF_009905375.1 of Apium graveolens. Classification (NCBI taxonomy): domain Eukaryota; kingdom Viridiplantae; phylum Streptophyta; class Magnoliopsida; order Apiales; family Apiaceae; genus Apium; species Apium graveolens. Next base: position 37,216 of record NW_027418764.1, read on the forward strand.
ATATTTGTAAGCATTTGCACACACGCACGTCTTTGGTGTGTAGATTGATTTGTGAAATTTGATGGGTCTTTATGCAAATAATTGTATTTGATGAGGTGTTGCTGGTTGATTGGTTTAGTTATTCTTTGGGGATCGATGCATTCATATTAGTTGCATTCATGCATTTTTATTTCATGTTCTTTGAGTCTGTTTATGCTTGAGGACAAGCATCAATTCAAGTTTGGGGTGTATTAAGTGGAATTTATGACACTTATTTATGCTCTAATAAGATTTGAGTTGGTGTATTTGTACTTAAGTTATTTGTGTTTTAACGTGTTTTCAAGTGCTTTTGCATTTCAAGCTTTACTTCGCGAATCAAGTGAATTAGCATTGTTTTGATGCTAATATGGTGTTTAGGATGTGCTGGAATAAAAGCTTGAAAGACTGGCTCAAAGCTGCAAGGAATCAAGAAGAAGAAAAAAATGAATTTTTGGCAGAAGGCAGGCGCGGCCGCACTGGTGTTGCGCGCGGCCGCGCCGGGAGAACAGAAAGTCAGCGCGCCCGCACTGGTGAAGCGCGCGGCCGCGCTGGGTCGGGATATTAAAATCCTAATTCAACTACAATTCGATTTTCCGGACTCCTGGAATGCATGGACTGCTATATAAACACAACTTAGGTCATTTTTCAGAGACATCAAGCAAGGAGAAGACGACAAGAGACCTTTTGGGCACAATTCAACAAAGGCGAAGACGATCTAGTTTATTCTTGTGAATCTTTATTTTGAGTTGTAATTTGGATGCTTGTTTCTTATTTTGCTGAACCTTTACTCTTGTTTGTACTTTGGTTCATTTATTCGTATAAAAACTACATTTGCACGCTTCCTTATTTATCCTAGTTATGGTTGTGCGTATTCGTCTTGTGAGCGTCACAAACTTATAAGATAGCGTGTTAATACTTAATGAAGCGAAAGTAAATTTAAGGATTTAGGACTTGCTATGCTAGCATAGGTTCATGTATTGTTCTGCATGATTTATAGGTAATTTTAATCATCTTACTTGCCCTATGTAATCAAGATAGATAACTTGTGCTTAAACCGTTATGTTGTCAAATTCTATAGACATATAGGGTCTCAATATAATTGGTGCCTATTCAACTTCTATCTCTTTTGTGGATGTCTGGTAGAATGATACTCGTGCAACGAAAGTTGGCGTTTATCAGTTTCGTGTTGTCTGATCAGTGTCATCACCATTGCATGCTAAGGTTAAGAACAATAAGGCTATTGAATGAAGTAATTAATGAAGTTAGAATCCAATGTTTGTCATATATATTAATCAGTCAATCTTATTCTCGTAGTTATAATATTTAGTTTAATTCTTAGTTATAAACAACCTTACTTTGTTATCGTCTTAGCATTGAATAATAACCATACATTGTTGCTTAAGTGCATGAGTTGATTAGTTAACCAATACAGTCTCTGTGGGATCGAATCTGATTTATATCTTATACTACTTGCGAACGTGTATACTTGCATGTAATATTAGCGCATGTTTAGCGACTAACAAGAACTCTACAAGAACTTATCGATAGGTCATTTTTAAGCCTATCAAGAAGTCACTCGAGAAGTCAGTGAATTAACTTATCGAGGACTCACTCGAGAAGTCTTAAAATGACTTGTCGAGAAGTCAATTTTTACTTATCGAGAACTCAGTTCTCTATATACTTTTTGGTTTTTGTAATTCTGCCTTATTTTAATTTTACACATTGAAAGTGTAAATTAACAACTGAGCAGTTTACTTAGAATTTGAAAAATTCCAAGTTGAATTTGAATTTGAAATAGAAATATGCAGAGATTTATGAAATATTTATAATTCATATTTCAGTTAATTTCAAATTTAATCAAATTAATTTTGATTTACTGGAGATTAATCTGCTGCAAAACATTAGCTGAGTTCTTGCCTTAGGATGAAAAGTTAAGCATTCCAATTTCACTTACAAATCTAGTGAGAGTTGCTTCATCCAAAGGTTTAGTAACAATGTCATATACCTGGAACATCTACTGTCTATGATCCAGATGACTCTCTACACTATGCCTTGCACACAATGAGTCTTAAGTGTGTTTGGAAACCCAAGCAGTGTTGGGTTTCTTCTTAGTAACTTGTTCAGCAGAAGTAGAATGAGTTATTTTAGAAAAGATAGAATTCAGTGACTGTTGTGCACGTTTTTCTTCTGATGTGGACTCATTTCTTGTTTCTTTAATGTCTACTCTCAGTTTGTGGCAACTCTTCATTACTTTCAAGTTGCAAGGAATGCAATCAAACTTGTCACAGAATGAATATGGATCATTTGAATTTGCTTCATTGTATTTGCAAGTTCCTTCAGTTAGCTTGCTAATAACCTTTTTACAAAGGTGAGTTAGATGATTTGTAGAGCCACATTTTTCACACTTCTTTCTAGGAGCATTTGCAACATAAGCAAAATTATTGCTTTTGTTTATCCCTATTTTCCCATTTCTATTTATCCTTTTCTTTCTTACATCTTCAGTTTTGGTTTTTTTAACAGGAGTCTTGGGACTTTTTTTGTTCATGAGCTTTTCTTTAGTATTGGAAGACTGAACTGATTTTTCAGTTTTCTTCTCTTTATCTTCATCAACAATTTTTTGCTTGATAATCAATTCTTCTTCACTGAGGTTGACTTTACATGCTTTGAATATAGGTGCATTAACCTCTTTCAAAAAGGTTGGAGCATTCTCAGTTTTCTTTGCTTTCCCTTTGTCATATACAATCTTCTTTTTATCATTCATGACATCATAGTCAAGGCCAATAGCAATGTTTGCACACGACTTATTCTTCTCATGATACTGTCCGACCAGTTCAGATGCATTCCTGAAAGATTTCATCTTCACTTCATTCTTTTCCAGCTTCTCCCTGAGCACTGCTTCAATTTCATTTGCACACTTGAGCTTGTTCTTTAGATAAGCATTTTCTTGTTTTAAAGCTTCAAGCTCCACCAACAATAATTCAGTTTCTTGCTTCTCACTTTCAAGCTTCTCATTTATCTTTGTTAATCTGCTAACTTCTTCATTAGCAACAACCATGCTTGTGTGAATGTGAAACATTTATGTGCTTATTTTTTCAACAATTTCCTTGTATTGATTCATATTTAAATCAATAGTGGTAAGAGTTGGTGTCTGTGATTTAGATGAGGATGATTCTCCTTGCTCCACGGTCATGACTGCATAATTTCCAAATTCATCATCTTCATCTCATTTATCTTTGTTAATCTGCTAACTTCTTCATTAGCAATAACCATGCTTGTGTGAATGTGAAACATTTCTGTGCTTATTTTTTCAACAATTTCCTTGTATTGATTCATATTTTAATCAATAGTGGTAAGAGTTGGTGTCTGTGATTTAGATGAGGATGATTCTCCTTGCTCCACGGTCATGACTGCATAATTTCTAAATTCATCATCTTCATCATTTTCAGAGTCATCCCAACTTTTACCCTCTGCAATATAAATTTACTTTGCTGTTTCCTTAGAAGAGTTTCATACTTTGCTTCAAGTTCAAGATAAGCCTTGTCTTTCTTTACTTTCTTGGGTTTCCTGCATTCTGTAGTAAAGTGGCCTTGTTCATCACAATTGAAGCATCTTACAATAGATCTATCAACAGATCCAGTTTTGTAGCCATTCTTGCTATCAGAATTGTACTTTCCTTTTTCCTTCCAGCTGCTGTCTTTGTTGAAGGACTGTCCTTTATTCTTGAAGTATCTTGGCTTCTTTACTCTAATATTAGAGAATTTCCTAGCTAAATAGGCCATTGACTGATCTAGCTCATTTAGTTCTTCAAGAGTATAAAACTCATCTTTTTTCAATTCCAGAATGACTTTCTCCTGTGAATCATTTGTTCTTTGCTCACTTGTTGAGGCAACTGGAGTTTGAGATCTTGGTTCATCATTAGATGTTTGGCTTTCATTTATAATTAAGGCACTTGAACCATCCACAACATGTCCCTGACCAGATCTCAATGATTGCCTTTGAATCATCTCTAGTTCATATGTTTTGAGAATTCCATATAGAACTTCCCAAGTTATTCTGCTCAAGTCTCTCCCTTCCCTGATTGATGAGATTTTCTGTTCCAAATGATCAGGGAGAGTAAGCAAGAACTTCAAGTTCACTTCTTCAACTTCATAATATTTTTCATGAAGCTGCAAGTCATTTATCAGCTTGTTAAACCTTTCAAACACATCTGTAATACTTTCCTTCGGATTTGCCATAAAACCCTCATACTGTGAAATCAATATTCTTCTTTAGTTTGACCTAACTTCTTCAGTTTCTTCACAGAGTATCTCAATCTTTTCCCATATTTGCTTGGCAGTGTCACAGTTGACAATGTTGTTGTACATCACTTTGTCAAGTGACTCAATCAATATTAATTGCAAGCTACTATCCAGGGAGACTTTCTCCTTGTCAGGGTCAGAATACTCAGAAAGATCTTTTGGAGTAAAATGAGCTGGGATAACCATGTCTCCATCTATAGATTCCTCAACTCTAACCATAGGAATGAAGGGTCCATTCTTGAGGATATGAATGTAGAGTGGATTGGCCATCTTGATGAACAACATCATTTTATTTTTCCAAAGAGTGTAGTTAGCTTTGTCAAAGGTAGGAATTTTGATGCTACTGATTTTCTGTGTATTCATTCTTCCAAGATCTTAAATCTGTTTACTTTCAGATTTTGCTCTGATACCACTTGTTAGGAAATGAATAACACACAGAGGGGGGGGGGGGTGAATGTGTTTTACTATTTTTGAGCTTTTCTTGAATGTTTATGGTTGAACAAAGTAAATTGATTGTTGTAGAGAAATGTGTTCATACAGAATTTAAACTTGCAGAAAAATAAAGAACACAAATATTCAAAACTCACTTAATTTTATATTAAAATTAAGACTGTTTTGCTACAAAATTTCTAGGCTCTTTGTTGATAAAGAGCTTAGCTTCTACTTGAGAGTGTTACAAGAAATCTGATCTAAATTATTACAACTGACTAAGGACCGGTGTTAACTTTATAACTCAGTAACTCAGTTAACTGCTGGTTTACACGGTGGATAATAAAACATGCTATTAGCTTTTTTAAACTGTCACTTGTCATTTCTATTTATAGAAAAGCAGATCTTCCATTTCTGGCTTAGCATATCTTTAGCATCTCGTGTTCACTTTAATCTTCCTCTGTCAGTTAATCTTTGCCATTGATCTTGCACACTCTTCAAGCTGCTTTTTGTAGACTTGTCAATCCAGCTATTGGATTGTTTGTTGATTGTTTATCTTGGATATTGAACTGATCTACAACCTTGTACTTTGAGACTGTACATCGAGATCTCCAGTTTAGGTATATAGAACACTTGACATCTCTATAAGTATATAGGCTTATCGAGATCTCTAGCACTCCATATTTAGTTTGGCTTGTAGAGGTCTTCAGCTTGTCGAGATCTCTAGTCTTCACATCTACACTTTGACTTATCGATAAGTCTTAGTTCTCTAGTGGCTTCTTGACTTGTCGATATCTCAGAGTTCTCAAGTCAAAATTTACCTTGTCGATATCTCAGAGTTCTCTAGTGAATTTTGACTTATCGATATCTCTGAGTTTTCTAGTGGAACTTGATTTATCGATAACTCAGAGTTCTCTACTGAATGTATACTTGTCGATAACTCTGAGTTCTCTAGTGAAGAAATGACTTGTCGATATGTCCAATCTTCAGTTTTTCAATTTGGCTTGTCGATATCTTCCTGAGTTCTTTAGTAGCTTTCATGACTTCTCGATAAGCCATTCTGGAGTTCTCGAATGACTTATCTATAACATTAAATATGTGACTTGTAGAGATCTTGACTTTGAATATTTTTCTCCAAACAGATTTATTCAACTTCAATCTTCTTCAAAATTCTTCTGAGGCATGATCTTCTTGATCTTCTTCCAGATAGAATTCTTAGGCTTGATACTGTTTCTGGAAAAAGACTCCAGTCTACTCCTTTGCATTTTTACAGACTTTAAGTGTTACAAGTACAAAATATAAATTAAGATAACAGTACAACTTACTTAGGGTTGACAAGATGTCTTAGTCTTGTTAAAGTACATGCATGTCTTTTACAAAACATACCTTGTAACATCAAAGAACTAAACCTAATGAAATCATTGTTCATCTAATACTTGATTCTCCTAAAGGCTGATAGCCATTCCTCATACATACCTTGATATACCCTTATGATATTCATGAATTGTATTACACTTTTATACAAATGTTTTATCATTATTGATTATGATCCTGTTTTATTGAATTATATTATTTATCATACTGAACTGTTTTAGAATTGGATAGTTTTCTTTATGTGGACCAGATTCGAAGTCAGACCAGATTCATGGCGAATTAGGCCAATGTGTGCCTTTGGATCTTGTTTAAAGAGCAGAGTTGTGTGCCTTGCTCGGGGTTAGTGCGTGAATGATCAGCAGCCTAAAAATGATTTTTAAATTTAAAATAAATATCCAATTCTAATGTTTGTTTAATAAGAAACTTAAATCTTCTGAATCATTTCAATTGATCACTGTTTAACATCAGTTACTGTTATTATGACTTGCAGGTGCTAGTTAGCTCACTCTTGCGAATCTGTTTATGTATTCTACAGTTAAAAAGGAAATAATTGATAGCGAGGTTTCCTAGTCCAATGTGCGAGCTAGGATTACCAGACGAGTTGGATCGAGCTAGCAGGAGCTTTATATTATAGTTGAGTTACGCAAGATTGTAAGAAAAATTTTCATTATCATTTGTAAGTTAAATTAGTTGGGATTTGGTACGATGTAATAAAAGTTAAGGTTGTGGCTTATTTTCATACTTTGACCTGTTGCGATCCGTGGTTGTGTAAAGTAGGGTCTTTGCCTATAATATGTCATATACAGGTTTATATATTGTGTGTGTGTGTTGTGGACCCCAAACTTCTGACCCGAGTTTGGAGTGCGTCACAGTTATGCCTGAGAGTACAATACAAATCATTACTTAAAATCAAGAGTTGGTGAAGGGCATAAAAAATTTCAAGAGGTTTTATACATGTTTTTGTCCAATTAAAAAATGATTTAGAATTGGGTGTAGACCATTTGTGGGACTAGATGGCTGCTACATGAATGAGCCTTGTGGAGGGAAACTACTCGCTACTGTGGGTACCGATGACAATGATGAAATGTACCCCTCATAGCATGGTGTGTAGTTGAAGCTGACAACAATAATAATTGGAATTGATTTTTATTAAATATCAGAAGTGATCTTGGAATTAAAAATGATGGAGCCTTCACCCTTATCATTGATATGCAAAAAGTACCACTTAACTGACTTTACATTTAACTTTTAATAATGCTCCAACTTTAACTTATACTAACATACTCACATGGATTCATATATGAATTAGAGGTTGTGTTTCCTGAAGTAGAACATAGGTCTTGTGTCATACACCTATATAGGAATACATGAAAAGAGTACAAGGGAATATGAATGAGGATGTGCTTATGGTTGACATCTAGGGTCATCACTGACTACACCTTCAACAAACACATAGAGGAGATTAAAAAGATAAAAATAATACTTGTCAATAATTGTATTTGTCAACAATGTATATGGACCTATATTTTAATATAATCATTCATCAATAATTGTAGTTGTTAAATAAGTGTTATGATTGGCTGATGAAGAAGCCTGAGCCACAATGGAGCATAGTCATCAAATTCATAATCCTTAGCAACACTGTTAGTCATAACAAAAGTAAAAGCAATATTGATCATCATATAGAATAAACTGAACACTGCAACCACCATAAGTCCTTATTTTCTCTTTAAATTAATAGTCTGAGCTTCATGCACTTCATTCAATCTATCTATCATGTGCCTGAATTTCTGAACTTTTTGAGCATTTCGTTCTTTTAACTCCTCAATAGCCTCAATAACATGAATCCCAAGTGGTGGCTGAAGCTGAAGCAGCTACTTTCGAAGTAACAGAAAGAAAAACAATGACTGGAGTGGGAGAGTCAGAGTCGAAAATTTCTTTTTTGTAGCAATCATTTTATTAATTTACTACTTTTTTAATTTCTATCTATAGACAGGAATTCCAATTCGGTAATAAGTTTGTATGACCACCAGTAAACATAAAGAAATGTAACCAACGTGGATCAATCCACTTGATCAATCTCAAGTGGAAAAAAAAATACCCGGCCAGCTCTCCTTTTGTATCGATCAACAAGCTCATCTCGACGCCTGCCATCATATACCACAACATCTTGAGGAAGGTTGAAAACCTTAAAAGCTCTCAAAGGCACAGTGGACCCACTCGCCCAACGCTCCACAGGCTCAATCTCGACCCTAACAGCTTCTCTCTGTATTCAGGGGTCGACGGTATTAGTCATCAAAACACGATTACCGACCAGCGTCAGAGGCTTGTTCACTCCGCTGACTGCCGCGTCAGGTCCAATAACATCAGCCCCACCAACATCTTCCCCGTCCACTTTGCGATGATGCCGTTTTCGAGGATTGGCACCCACGGGATCGACATCTGACACAACTTTGCCTTGGTCTACCATAACTTTGTTCCCCTGATCATCTAGCAGCTCTATCGAGACAGAATGGCTAACACCCGACGGACCGAGTTTGGTTACGTTAGCAGTCTTCCTCGATGCTCGCTACACAAGAAGCAACATCGCTTTGTCCATCTTTTCCCGAACGTCGTTATTCAAGATCCTCTTTAAAGAAGCTCCAGCCACTGAGATGCAAAAAAAGAAGAATAAGTCAGTCAAGCTGTAAGACAAATCACAATAACGAAGAAAAGACGGAAAGTTATATCGTTTGCATAGCAATAAACATTTAATACGCAAAAGGAAACCATAAAAAACATCCCCCTTACAATCATGCATCTCCAGAAACCTAAGGTCTTTCAAATGTAAATGGGTGTACACCGACCTCGACCCATGAAATTCTTCCAAATAGTTCGTGTCATATTTCTCCAAGTTATTTAAGTAATCTATCGGGCCCTGGCTAATCTTCCTACCGGGCTTTACAAACTCCAAGTCCGACCCCCAACATATAACCACTTGGCGTGATACCCGAAATTCGAAGATCTCACACTGACAATCTTCATTCTTTTATGGCGAGAATCAAAGTAAACCTGACTATCAAGATATCATACCCCGTATATCGAGAAGAATAACTTCAACGAAGGGATCCGGTTCCTATCACAACATAAAGCGACAAACCCACTAAGCTAGGCGATGGAGTTAGGCGTCAACTGGCCGACCCCACATCCAATCGCCTCGTACATCGCCAAGAAGAAGGGATGCATCGGCAACCGAAGCCCAAAATGGAATAAAATCATCGGTATACGATGCATCCCGAATTCATGCGTCATCCACCCACGCTCATCTGCAGCCGACACACGATATCGATACCCGTTTTCCAAATCAATATACGCCTTTAACTTACTCAGCGGCGGATCTTTGGTGATGTAATGGCTCGGATAGTTGGGACTCGACTTATCCGCAAACTCCTCTCTACCTAACCGGAAACTTTCCTCTACGATCCCATTCCTAAACTCTAATATACGAGGACTCAATGGAGGTGAGGGAAGCGGACCCTTGGGTACACCCTTCAAGAACTCAACTTCTTCCAAAAAATCGAAGGAACCACATTAAGTCAAATTCGGGAACTCCAAATTATTTAGATTCCAGCAAGATTCTTGATCACCCTACTCGAGAGGCCTCTTTCCAGGGTCACGATGGGAGATAGTGTATATAGAAAAAGAAGAACTCACCCCAACCATCGTGACTTAAAAAATAAACTATTACCCAAGATTTTACACAGAGCCTACACTTAATAAAAAGAGAAAGGATGTAGAATAAGAAGAAGAAGAACTTACAGGAGTGGTAGCAGACGGAAAAGAAAGAAAGGTGTTGCATCTTTTGATAGCCGGGAGGAAACCGAACAGTAAAAAACGCCTACCTTCAAACAGGCTCTAAAATAAAGGAAAAAAGCAGATATATATGTTTTTTTTTAAATAAAATAATAAAAAATAAAAAATAAAGCAGTTATATCCTTGTTTTTATTTTTATTTTTATTTATTTATTTATTTTTATTCCTATTTTATATATATACTTATTCTCATTTATACGCTAACCTCGATCATGTTCTCATCTCATCTCTAAATATCCAAATTTCAGGATCCAAAATATCCAAAAAGCAAATCTAAAGATGTTACGGGGACAAATGTTGGATCTTGGATTAAAGGAATAAATCCCAAAAAGATCTAATTGTAATAATTTTGTAATACTTGTGAAAAGGCCCGATAAGCCCGTTTATAAAGGAAAAACCCCTTTGGGAGTTCTTATAGATATATAGTCACTAGTTCGGTTGGACAATTGAATAAAGAACGAATTTAATATTCGGGCACGACAGGTTTATTGATCAAGGTAAATTGACTCTTTAAAGAGCAAGTATCACTCGGAAATAAAGTTTGATCCACCTCACTGTACTGCTGAAAGACCATCTTAGGTACGTATCTCTTAATAAAAGTCTAGGTATGATGCTTTCATGTCCTTTCTTTCTTTCTTTCTTTCATCTCAACTTAGGAAACTACTTAATTTATGATTCTTCACAATTTGTTGGCAGTTTTCTGCTCGCATATTCTATGCCGCCCATCCCAAAACTAAAAAAATCGTAAGTAGTGTACAAGACGCTGAAACGCTGCGCTGAAACACTGACCCAGCTGCATGTATAATTCGGATTAGATTCCAAACTCACATGGAAAACATCGAGAATTCGAATCAACTGTGAATTAATCTGCATTCTAAACAAACAAGAGTCTATTGAGGTGAATGCAATTGAATTTTGTGTACCATTACGGTCTCGAAAAATCAAGATTTCATTGATGTCCTATATACTTAATTTGGGTGTATGTTTCTGAATGAGACGGGTATTAATTATGCATAGACGAAACAATGAACACCAAGCGATGATATTCAAACATCTAACAATCCCATGTACAATGGGACTTTAAGAAACTCATAGTGAGCGAGAATCGAACCCAGAGACGACAAAAAATAAGTCCTTAATCACTTGAGTTATCTTATCATGTTCAATGAGAAATGTATTATGCATAGACGAAACAATGAGCACCAAGTGATGACATGCAAACGTCTTATAATCCCATGTACAATGGGACTTGAAGAATTTACAAAGCTGTATGTATTAATGCAGTGATGGTGATGCAATGGTAGGTTGGTGCGTAGAGGTTGTAGCGGGTACAGTGTGCAACTTTACGGACGCTAAACATCCACATCTGCATCCTAATTACCACAATGGACACGCTTGTGGCTCTGCATTACTAGGTGGCCATAGTACAAAAACTAAGGCTCTGTTTCAATTCCCCCTAAACACATAGACCATAGAGGGTATCGTATCTCATTACTCCATCACTTTTGTTGCATATTCACTTTCACACTAGACTTCACTTGCTTCCCTTCCCTTATAAAAAAAAACACCCCCCCCACAATAATTTTTTATACTCAAATCTAGTTATTATCTAACTATGTCTACACAATGGCTTAGTTTGGTTGCTACTATATGGCTTCAATCTATAAGTGGCACCAATTCCAACTTTCCAGCTTACTCTTCGCAGCTCAAACACCTTCTTAACTTGTCACAACTTCAACTTAACAACCTAGCCTTCGCTTCCGATGCTGGAAAAATCCTTGCATGGTTCTCTGGTGTCGCTGCAGCTAATCTTCCCTTATGGATTGTACTCATGATCGGTTCTTTAATCGGAATGATTGGTTATGGCGTGCAATATTTCTTTCTAACAAACTTGCATGCCCAGACTACAACACCATATTGGCTTGTCTTTTTATTAACAATGGTAGCAGGGAATAGCATTTGCTGGATTAACACCGTGTGCTATATTCTTACTATTCAAAATTTTCCGTTGGATATGCAACTTGCTTTGGGATTGTCCACTAGCTATCAAGGCTTAAGTGCAAAGATTTATGCAGACATTGTTGATGTCATGTTCGCCAAATTCTCGTCTGATGGAAAAGCAAGAGGATATCTTTTGTTGAATTCTATTTTACCTTTTATAGTTTGTTTAATCGTGGCACCTGTTGTGGCCAGATCAACAAATGTTGGTGATTCTGGCAGTGGATCATGGTATTCTTGTAGCAGAAAATTATCATCTGGATTTGTCTTGATGTTTTTGATAACTATAGTTACCGGGACTTATGCTGTGATTAGTAGTAGCTTAGGGGTTTCGACTTTATCATCTAGTAGACTTCCTCAGTTGTTTATATTTATCGGTATCATACTATTAGTTGTCGTGTTCCCACTTTTGGTTCCTGTGGTCGAGAAAATCAGAGAAAACGTGCAGAACAAGTGTTGGGTCAGGCAGAGGAAAGTCTGCAGTTTTCCGACAGAAGAACAGGTGAATGAAGCACCGCCTCTGGAAAATAGTACAGTGAAAAAGGGTGGGATAAATAGTGATGACTTAGCCGAGGAGATTGAACCAAAGTTGATGCTAAAACAGGCAGATTTCTGGTTATACTTTTTTGTTTATTTATTTGGTGCTACACTTGGGCTGGTTTATTTGAACAATCTGGGACAAGTTGCAGAGTCCCGGGGTCACGCTAGGACTACTACTTTGGTCTCTCTGTCGTCTTCATTTTGCTTCTTCGGACGTCTCGTTCCATCTCTCCTCGAACACTACTTCACCAGGTTGGTTTTAATAGATTTTATCTTGTGATTTAGACTGATCGTAAACCAGCTAACAGTTCTGTTCTACAAATGTATTCGCAGCAAAGTGACTCAAAAATCTATTTGCGTATTGATGCTCCTTCTTAGAGTTAAATTTACGACAAATTTACTACGTTGCTAAGAAATTTCAGTATAAATTTCAGGACAAACTACATGGGTTCAAGAGCGGGAACAATGGCGATGATGATGGCACCGATGAGCGGAGCCTTCTTCGTCCTACTAATAAACAGCAACATCTCCCTCTACATCAGTACAGCCATTATAAGCTTATCAACCGGAGCTATATCCACGATTTCCGTGTCTACAACTAGAGAGCTCTTTGGAGCAAAACATTTTGCAATTAACCATAACATTTTAATCATTAACATTCCAATCGGATCGTTCATTTTCGGCAACACAGCTGCGGTGCTGTACCGACGAAACACCGACGTTGGTAAGTGCATGGGCATGACATGTTACCAAACAAGTTTTATGATATGGGGCTCACTTTGTTGTTTAGGAAGTTTGTTAGCTCTAATTCTACACTCGCGGACTAACAAGTTGTAGTAATGCAATAATTAGGTCTGTAATTAGTCCATACTTGCGAACTAAGAAGTTGTACTCTTGTAATAATTGAACCAATAGTTTAGATAGAAGAAGCTTAACACCATGCAATTACGTTTGTAATACGTTGATTATGTATTCCAAGTGACAACTAATGTGTATACAAACTGGATCGTAAGTGATGTTTGTGTATTTATACTTTGTTTATACTATTTATGATAATTACGAAGGTGCGGTTAAAATAAATTATGGGCCATTTTTACCGATTTTTCTTTTTGCCTGCAGAGGACTTGTATTTGGAAAAATTACATATTCACGTCTTTGTAATTGTTGTAGACAAAATATTAGGGAGATGTTTATTTAGGTGCGGTTAAAATAAACTATGGGCCATTTTTACCGATTTTTCTTTCTGTTAGAAGAGGACTTATATTTGAAAATTTTACATATTCACGTCTTTGTTGTAGACAAAATATTAGGGAGATGTTTATTTTTTCCCGAAAGAAGAAAGTTTATGTTTGAAAATTTTTAAAATAAATAATTTATAACTTAAAATGCATAAGTTATTTATAACTGATAAATAGATGAAAACTTATAAATTAAATAAGTGTTTGAATAGTTTATTTATAAGTTAGAATATTTTTTTACTTAAATGAATTATAATAAATAATTTTTAAATACAATTATATAAACTTGTGAATTTTAATTCAAATAATATTTACAAACATATATTTAAAACTAACATTAATAAAAAAAATTCAAAATAGTTGAGATAATGTACGTCGTTACTAACATTGAATTTATTAGCTTATAAGTTGTAAATTTAATTTATAAGTTGGGTCGACAAACACTCGTCGATAAGTATTTACTGGCTTGCCAATAAACTACTTATTTGGGATACCCAAGCAAGCAATGTGTGCATTTTTGAGTTTTTTTCATAAATAAGCCAGACATCCTCTGCATAAGTTTTTTTTTTAAAATACGTTATTTTTAATTTTTATTTGTGAAAATATGACATTTTTTTTAAAAATACGGATTTTCGCAACTAGTTGCAAAATCGACACCATGTAATAAGATGTAAGCTCAAATACAATCAAACCTCAAATGTAACTAAAAAACTTGATTCCACTAATTATATATTTGGTTATAATTATATTTTTAGAAGATAGCAAAAATCGTCAATTTTTTTTAGAAAAATGAGTATTTTCGATAATTTTGATAATAATCAATACTTGATTGAAACTTTCCTGGAACAATGGACAAGGAACATCATAAAATATGTAGTTACGTTTGTGATTGTGAGTCGAGTACATGCACATTCAACGTCGCGTTCACCTCTGACGTGATCACCTTGATACATACATCAATTTTCATTCGTAGCATTCATCAATACCTTGAACCAACTCCTTTTTTGTGGATGGAATGGAAGTATGGAACGCAACTGGTAAGCCATAATTGTACAACCATTCTGTCTATTCATGAATCATGCACATATCTATTTACAAAACCGAGTATAATATATTTGATGAAGCTGCGGTTTTAAGAAGGGACACGGATATACGTGTTCTCTGTAAACAAGAACAAAAATATGTTGCTTGCAGCGTATACGTGAGGTTAAGGCTGGCCGCAATGTTAGTCTCATTCTTCGTGTCCTTTCGAATAAGACCTGCATGCGTACATAATTCGATATACTTCACTGCGCGGTGTTCTCAGTAGCCGTTGTTCACAAGTCACAAAACAATCAGTTGCTCATAAATTTAATCTCTCAACCACGCCTAATCTAATCCTAATGTAATAGTGGGGGCATTCTGATTAAACACACACACATGATATCATCAATCTCTTTGTTAGCATTTGGCGTGCATGCCCACCGTTACCAATTAATTTCTTTAACTAAATATGTTGCCTTCATGACTTTCAACTTTCAACTATCCATTACTCTTTACCAAATCTTTCCTGCTAATGTTTATGGCTAAAAATTAATTAGCAAATTATTCGACTATTCGTTGATTGTGAAAAGGATGCCGGTTTATATTTTTAGATTATAATCTATCTATCTATACTATACTATTTTTTTTTTGAAACTGGTTTTTTTATAAATTACTCAAATAAGTGTTCTCTTACAAGTTACTCCAACACAGAATGTGGAGGAGTTATAAAATCAATAAAGCAACTAACATTACAAGGCACTCTAGCAACTAAATGAGCTACCTTGTTAGCTTGCTTTTTAGCAAATGAAAGCGTAACATCCTTACGAGCTTTCAACATATTACAGCATTCACGAAACACTATTCCGGCCTCTAAGTAATTTTCTGATTCCTTGTTGATTGTCTGGACCGTGATGAGGGAGTCACTTTCTATGTCCACATTCTGTAATCCCAATTCATTAATCCACCCAATAGCTTCCAGAACAGCACTAGCTTCCACTTCGACCACAGGTACCTCACCTGCATATTTGTGCGTCTTAGCACGCATTAAGTTCCCCATATGATCTCTAAGAACAAGCCCACAAGAGTACCACTGAGTTCCTACAACCACATGAGCATCCACGTTTACTTTCAATCGACCTACAGTTGGAGGTTGTCATGTTAGTCTTACCTTCTTCTCGGTATTCACAACAGTTCTGAGGTGATCTAGTTTCAACTGTTGGTTGTCCCTCCATTGTTTGACCTGTAGAATACCCCATTGCATTGCCAACTGTGTCGTTAAGCTCTTGGAATGCCATACCTTCAAATTCCTTGCTGACCAAATTCCCCAGAGTACTGTTGCTATCTGAGCTAACCTATCAAGAGGTTCTACTGCCAGCTTTTGAAGTAACCATTCCGAGCAAGAAAAGATTTGCGAGTTGTCAAATCCCAAGCCTAGTTCATTCCAACAACCTACTACAAAGCTGCACTCAAGGAATATATGTCGGAGATGTTCAACGTCAACTCCACAAACCGGGCATAAGATAGGAATATTGACTCCTTTCCCTCTCAACAATATACGAACATGGATATAGTTTCTACAAATCCTCCATAGAAACATTTTTATTTTCTGCGGAACCTGAATCTGCCATAACCTACCCCAACCTTTGCTCTCTTCGATTTCTTTTCCCCTACCAAAATGCTGTTGCCAGAACTTGTAACCCGATTTTGGGCTGTATTTCCCCTACCAAAATGCTTTAGCTTGCCACAACCCGGACCAGACAAAGCTAACACCCCCTCCTCGACTCGCCGCAAACAGGCTAGTATCCGGATAATATCTAGCCTTAAAGACCCGAACTACCAGAGAACAAGGATTATTCAAAAGATTCCAACACTGCTTACCGAGAAGTGCGATGTTAAAGCCTTGAAGATCACGAAAAGCTAAACCACCACTCTCTTTAGCCATACTCATATTGGTCCAAGAAGCCCATTTTATGTCTTTCCCGTTATTATTTTGAGAGCCCCACCAATAGCTATTCATCATTTTTTCAAGGTCATTACATAATGTTTTTGGGAGCATAAAGCACGACATAGCGTAAGAAGGAATAGCTTGAGCCACTGTACGAAGTAATATAGCTTTACCTGCCTTTGACAGGCACTTTGCACTCCACCCCTGTATTTTGTTCCACAACCGATCCTTTAAATAGTTGAACACCATCTTTTTCGAACGACCTATTAAGGACGGCAGCCCTAGATACTTGCCTGAACTCAGATCATTGTATACTCCCACAATATTCTTCAACTCTTCCTGTTTGTCCAGCCGTACATTAGAGCTAAAATAGATCCCAGATTTTGGGAGATTAATGGCCTGTCCTGACTGTAATTCGTACCTTTGAAGAATTGATTTTATTGTCATCATCTCCTATGCTGTAGCTTTGCAAAAGAGGAAGCTGTCGTCCGCAAAAAGTAAATGAGATACGGCCGAAGATTGAGGACAGATTTTGCAACCATTTATACTACCTTCCTCAGCTGATTTACTCAACATGCGTGATAGACCCTCCACACAGAACAAGAATAAATACGGAGATAACGGATCTCCTTGACGAAGTCCCCTGGACGGATTAATGGGGCCAAGCTGAGAGCCATTGAAACTAATAGAATATGTCACTGTTGTAACACAGAGACGTATCCAAGCAATCCATTTATTGTCAAACCCTAGCTTCCTCATTTGATGAAATAAAAAACCCCAATCCACTCTATCATAAGCTTTACTAACGTCCAACTTGAGGGCGACCTCTCCTTCAGCTCCTTTTTTCTTTTGCTTCATGTAGTGCAACAATTCAAAAGCTACCAATACATTGTCCGTTATATTTCTACCAGGGACGAAAGCCGATTGATTATCAGTAATGATGTCAGGAAAAATGCCTTTTAACCGGTTAGCTAGGACCTTGGCTAAAACCTTATATAGCAAATTACAAAGTGCTATGGGTCGCAGATCTTTCATATCATCCGCATTGTCTTTTTTGGGGATTAAAACAATATTTGTATGATTTAAATCAAGAGGAAATGCCAACTCGTTCATCCACTGTTTACAGCACTGGAAGACATCGTTTCCAAATAAGCCCCAGAAGTGTTGATAGAATGCAGGATTAAGTCCATCTGGACCATCACTCTTATTCGGGTGCATTTGCTTGATAGCAGCTGAAAGTTCTTCCATGTTAAGCTCCTCTATAAGGCTACAATTCTGAACATCTGTTATAACCACCTCACTTATTTCCATCACATTCCTCTGAATATCCTCTTCCCCTCCAAAAATCTTCTTGAAATACTTAATCACAATCTCACACATCTCCTCGTGCTCCCTGATTTCTTCCCCACTATCATTCCTGAGATATGAAACTTGACTTTTCTTACGCCTACTAGTGGCATAAGCGTGGAAATATTTTGAGTTCGAGTCACCATCCTGTAGCCAACACGATTTGGCCCGTTGTTGCCAATATAACTCCTCACTAAGCATGAAATCTTCCATAATTTTCTTCTCTGTAAAGTACTTGCCCGTTCTGTCATCATCTGCACAGTCCTCATACTTTAAAACTTGCTTCTTCTACTCAATAATTTTCTGTCGAAACTTATTAAAGAATCTTCTCCCCCATTTATTTATAAAAGATGATAGCTCTAGAAGCTTAGGAAGAAAGTGACTTGGTTTTAAGTGCTTCCAGTAAGCTGCAACTTCCTCGTGGAATTTTTGTTCCCTTAACCAAACGTTCTCAAAACGAAACCTGAATTTTTTCTTAGCATGCTCAGTGTTATACATGTCCAGTTGGATTGGGTCATGATCCGAGTAGACACAATGATGCACTGTCAGTTTACACAAAGGAAACAGGTTCCACCAATCACCAGAAGCAAACGCCCTATATATTCTCCCTCGCACCCAGTCACGAGTGCCTCTACTCTTCTCCCAGGTGAAGCTACCTCCCATGAGATCCAACTCTATTAGGCCACATGATTCAATGGTTTGTTTAAACCCATCTAATAGTGCCTGAGGATGATCATGAGGTCCTTTCCTGTCCTCGATATTTATCATATCATTGAAGTCGCCCATCACTATCCATGGAAGATCAGACTTACCAGATAGTTGTTTCAGCAGGTCCCAAGATGCTTTTCTACGAGCACGTTCTGGAAAACCATAAAACCCTGTCATCCTCCATTCTGAGCCATTAGCGTTTGTTATACTAACATCGATAAAGTTATTTCCAGAACCAATCACCGTACACTTCACACTATTCTTCCAAATTAGAGCAAGACCCCCTCCTCTACCAATGCTATCCACTACCCATTGATTATCATACCCTAGCTTGCCACGTAACTTCTCAATTCTCTCCTTAATAGAAAGTGTTTCCATCAGAAAAACTATACTGGGATTATAGGACTTGACAACGTCCCTAAGAGCACGAACTGCACGGGAATTCCCCAGTCCCCTGCAGTTCCAACTTATAGCATTCATAACGTCCGGCTAGCTTGCTGAGCAAGCTTAGCCAGTTCAGAGTTGTTTGATGCTGCACAATCCAATTCAGAAAGTACTACATCTTTATTTTTATTAGTAAACCCAAGCCCACCAGGAGTGTCCATAGTTTCATAGCTTTCTGGGCCACCCTTCATTCTTTTTCGTTCCGTAATTTGGAGCCCATCCAGCTCCTCAATATCCGGCCCATCTAATTCATTCGAATTTGAATTTTCCCTCATAGATCCTCCAACTTGTCTATCTATAATTAAGGGATTATTATTATCCCTTAAATCATGCTTCTCTTGCCTACTGAAATCTCCTACAATCATGCTATTACCACCTTTCTCGCTACTGACTTCCCCTGATTTCGGAAATGAGCTGTAGCGCCCCTGATGCGCCTCCCACCCTTTGTCATCCTCCTCCCTCAACCACCGACTTTTCGCCGGACCTCCATTCCTTCTAGGTGCGGCTCTTAGCCAGCTTCCCCATTCTTTGTTGACTTCATTATTAACACCATTGAGAAACTTGCGACAATACCTTTCTGTATGAGTTAACAAGCCACACGTAAAACATAATTCACCGAGCCTTTCATACTTACAAGAGACCATGCCTTCCCCACCATTCTTCTTCATCAGTTTCTTCCGGCGCTCTAGAGGTTTCCTGACGTCCAATCTTACCCTAATGCGCATAAACTCTCTCCATATTCCAGAGTTGTTTTTGCTGTCATACTCCAAGAATTCACTCAGAATATTCCCCAATTGCTTACCTACTCCCTCTGACATGAACCCAGTTGGAAGATCGAAAATCTGCACCCACATGTTGACATGCCATAGTGGAACATTTACTGGATCCTCACCATTCGGAATCTCAGCCATCACCAACATGGCATTATCGAAGGACCACGACCCTCCTTTCAGGACCCAATTCATGTCCTCCTTATGATAAAATTGAAATAGAAAAATCCCAGGTTCTAACTCCTTAATGTTGATCCCCATAGCCGGTCTCCAAACGTCGGCCATTTTAGTCTTCATAGCATTGATATTAATATGTTTCTCCGTTAAGAATCTCCCTACCATACAGAGATCATATTTATTTGTCTCCTCTATAACCTCATCCCCAAAGACAAATGCAGAATTCTCCTCATCATCTATCTCTAGCCCATTAAATTGATCGTTTAAATCATTATAACGAGCCATAATAACGAAGCTCTCACGATTCACACTCTAGATTTAAGCATGAACGAAGAGAAAACAAAACTCTCACTCAGAAGGGAGAGAAAACTTCTTTTGACTAGTATTCACTTTTCTTTCTATACTATACTATTATAAGCAGAACACCCTCCCTCTATTTGATAGTTACTCGGTACAGTTTTTTGGTAATTGCTCGTTACAGTACGACAAATAAGAAAAATGAGAACCATTGGATATAATAATAAAATATTATTATATTAATATTTAAACTGCTCTCATGAATTTAGGGTTCGAACCCCGTCAACAGCTTATTATATTTAAACTTTTATATTATTTATTTAAACAATATATTATATTATTTATTTTCAGTCAAGTCTCAAATTATTATAAAATATATATTGTTATAATTTATTATATTCTTCGATTTATTTTTCAACTATTAAAAATTATATTATAAAATTTATTATTAAAAAATATCAAATATTAAAAACAATCCGTGTATCGAACGGGTTATAGGCTACTATATAAAAAATGCTAAACTGTACATAACGTTTCTTAGTACCTTATATAATTATGTTAATTTCGTCATCAATCTCTTTGTTAGCATTTGGCGTGTATGCCCACCTTTACTACCAATTAATTTCATTACCTATATTTGCTGCGCCCTTCACTTTCAAGTTTCAATTATTCATCATTCCACCAAATCTTTCCCTGCTAATGTTTATGGCTGAAAATCTATTGCCTATACTATACTCTTATAAATGTAACATGATTTTATTTGATATGTTGCTTAACACATTTCTAAAATAATTATTAATATTTTTTAAAATAAAGTTAAAATAAATATATTTTATTTTAAAAAAATTAAATTATATATTTGATATAATTACAAACTCTTTGAAGGATAATCTTACTTGATTTCTAATCGCACACAACTTCTTTTTCACCTTTTTCGTAGGGAACCAAATACTTCCAAAATTAATTTTATTAATTCAAATTTAAAAATAACAATTTATTAACAAATCAAGAAAAAATTAAAAAAAATCTTTGTCACATCACTTGCATACACCAAATCAACCGCATACACTGCTCCGATAAGCGCAGAAGACTTTTTATTATTTTAATTATTTAAAATTTGAATTTGTCAATAACATGATATATAAATTATTAACTTTGTCATGAATTTCAATAATATATATTTACTATATGCTATAATTTAATTTTATATAATAAAAAATAATAAAATAATAATTATTATAATCAGTCCGTGCATCGCACGGGTTATAGGTTAGTATATATAATAGAGTAAATAGGGGGTTTGTGAGACATTTTATTCCTTTTGAAATTATTATTTTACCCTCATATTATAATATGGTAATGATATTATATTTAATGCGCATGTATTAATTATATCTAATTTATGTACATGTATTAAGTAGATCTAATTTATGTACATGTATTAATTAGTCACTATTACATCTAATCATTATAATTTTATTATTTATATTAACAATTTAATACTTTATATTAATTTAACATTTATCTCATTATAATTTTAACACTGATTGATAACATAATATTTGAAATTTATTATATTGAGGGGATATATTCATTACATCGATATTCAAGGAAAACAACGCTAGTAAAATTAGTAGATTTGAGCACGAAAAATGTAAAAAAAGATTTTACTGGTAGAGGTAATGGAAATTATGATAAGAACATCGTTCGACCAAAATTAAACATAAATAGAGTCTAACTGGAGTTTTCATAAATGGCGAATTTATTATGACAATGATTGTTAATCGTAGGCTGAAGAAATTTGTTAATAAATTTGGAGCGAATACATATGTAGATCAATATGAAAAGTCATTAGAAAATAATATAGGGGATTTATGAGACATTTTGTGCATGTTGAAATTACTATATTGCCCCCATATTATTATATACCAATGACATTTTTATTTAATGCGTATGTATTAATTATATTTTTTTTATAGTAATTGAATTTAATATACATGTATTAGTCTTTATTACATATAAGCATTACAATTTAATTATTTATACTAACATTTTAGTATTTTACATTAATTATATTTATCATATTATAATATTAACACAAATCGATAACACAATGTTTAAAATTTATCATTTTGAGGGAATATATTCATTATACCGATTATATTTAAGTAAAATCGTTGTTAGAGTTAGTGCACTTGAGTACAAAAAATGTAAAATATTATTAATGGTAACGATACCATAGAATATTATTAGAATATCGTTCGATCAAAACTAAAGATAAGCAGAGTCAAACTAGAGTTTTCATAAATATCAAATTTAATATGCATCAATTGTAATTAGTATGTGAAGAAATTTGTTAATGAATTTAGAATGACGAATACACATGCAAATTAATATAAAGAGTCATTCATAAAATAATCATAATTACGTATCATGAAAATTAAATTATAAAATAGATAATACACATGCATGTAACAATATATATACATATAATTTTTCAGTCATCTTTCCTATTGAATTATTATATGTAGCAGCTGCGGGTTACATAGATTAAAAAAAACTCATATCAATGTAAGAAATATCGAAATTTTATATTTAAAAGAATAATTAAATAAAGGGGATCATTAATATTACAAAAAATTATAATGTCAAAATGTCGATATGTAGATATATCTAATATTTTAAGAAAAATAATAATTATTATAAAACTTACCCGTGCCTTACACGGGTTAAATAACTAGTTTAACTGACAAATTATTTGTTGATATTATTAAACTTTTATATCCACTTTATCCACTTGATCTATTTTTTGATATTCAAATTTGGGCCCAATTTGGCTTGCGTTATAAATAAATTGATTAATCAATGTGAAATATGCAAGTTATATAAAGATGCCATAAAAATTAGAAATTACATATGACAGTAGTTATGTTACTTTTGGCGAGTCAAACTAGAAAAGAACCTGAAACAAGCAACTGGGTTAAACTAAAAAATCTAGTCGCGCATCAGTCTCTAGCATATAGATTGTTATAGGGAGAATTTCGTATAACAGTGTTATGGAGGTTGATGGTCGGAACAAGGATCAAGGACGGTGTTCGAAGGCGGAGGAAGGTTGTTTTGTGGTGGTGGCTGAGCTTGTATGTTGACTCCTTAAGAAAGAATATAGTTTGTGTTATTCTTTATCAAGTATCGACTCATGTCTCATACAAGTGTCTATGTACCCTATTTATAGGGATCAAGCCCCACGTAGTTATTGGGGAACAAGTCACATAGGCCAGGGTTAGGGTTCTTCAACCCGTGTAGTCCAAGCCAATGATAAAGTCAGGCTTTCAGCCAATTAGTCACGGAAATCTCGACCGACTCCACACGCTTCCTACAATCTCGCGGCATCTCCGCATTTCTTCCCGTAATTGTAGTAATAACCCGTGTTGGTCCCAAAATTTATGAGCAACTCAGTCGTCTATGAGTCACTTTTCATATTGCACACAAAGTCCTTTAATGTGGGCCGACCTGGTCACCTAGGCCCGCACCGCTTTCCTTCTCAATTAATAAATATGATGTTTCCTTTATTTTCCACAAGATGTGGGCTCATGGGCCCCGCTCGCATATGAGAGCCCACCGGCTCACATATGAGAGCCTAGCAGCTCACAAGTGAGAGCCCAACTCTCATGTGAGAGCCCGTCGGCTCACAAGTGAGAGTCCAGCTCTCATGTGAGAGCCCACTGGCTCACAAGTGAGAGCCCAACTCTCATGTGAGAGCCCAGACCACATGTTAGAGCCCATCTCTCATGTGAGAGCCCACCGGCTCACAAGTGAGAGCCCAGCTCTCATGTGAGAGCCCACCGGCTCACATGTGAGAGCGCAGCTCACAAGCGAGAGTCCAACTCTTATGTGAGAGCCCAACTCGCACGTCACGAGCCCAGTTCGCACGTCACGAGCCTAGCTCGCATGTGTTGGCCCAAGTCACATGAATCCATAATTCTAGCTCACATATGAGAGCCCAACTCACATATGAGAGCCCATCCATTAAATGTACCCACGGGACCTGTTTAGGGCCCATGACCGAAAGCGGGCATAACAACTACCCCCAAAATTTTTGGTCGCATCTTGAGGCTAAGAATTTTCAAATATTAGCTTTTATGGCCCCGCAAGTGCGAGCCCACGAGGTCACACCACTCCGCCTCGCATTCCTTTCAACGGTCATGTGTTTTAAACCCATGACAGCTGTAAGACAACTAGCGTAGGGATTCGTGTCGTCCTCTGAGATGGTGACACGTGTCGCTTCCCCTTTCTCTCTCCTATCCTCTATAAATATATGAGATTTCAACTTTATTTCTTCACTTTGCCAAGAATGTTAACAAATTGCTGCTCATTTTGCTCAAGGATCTACCACGGTGAAAACCATCATCACCACAAGAACCGTCTACCGGCAACGATATTCTCCGGGAACAGTTTCATCAGGATCATCCTACAATTCACCTAAGGTACCCTTTTGATCTTCAATCATTCATATTCATTCTTGTTTGTTCATATGTACTACGCGAGCACACACCATCTGTTCGATGCGAGCCCACACACAATCACGAAACACGATGCGAGCCCGTTTACCCCGCATAGATACTTAGGCGCGATTCCGTGTGAGACGTGAGGACACTTAGGTGCGACCCCATACTTGTTTCTACTTTTTATGGCCATACACTAATATTCACCATCTTTTACAGATATCGAGTGCGTCTTCATCCCGCTCCTACGGATCGTCTCGCTCTGCCAGCCCGGCTCGCTCCTCAACTACTCCATCTCTATTAAACCAATATCCACCTGAGCAGCGAGGCTCGAAGGATTTTCAACGCGAGCTAACCTCCCTCTCTGGCCGTCTCAGCCAACCTATTTCTCGTGGATCTACCATCACCCCTCAAGGGGCCCTGAACATTGCTAGAGTTGAGAACTCGATGCGAGCAGGTGGCTCCGGCTCGCTGGATATTCACCTTGACCCTAACCCTGAAGACTACACCAGGGAGACTAATATCTATGATCGGAGAAATAGGCCCGTGGACCTTTCCAAGATACCAGCCTCCCTCGGGGTGGAGGAACTCTTACGCCGCGAGCTCGCTCCTATAGACAAAGAACAGGCTGAGGAGATTCTGAGAGAGATGACTGAAGAGAGAGAGGCTCTCCTTAAGCAAGCTGCAGCCAATGACCTTGACCCCATTCATGTTGACTCGGAGTCTACTAACAGCGACCTGGGGAGTGCCTACTATGACACTAAGAAAGTGAAGGAGCCTGTTCCCGCAGAGTATCCCATCTTGGGGCTCGAGGGTGAAGAAGACGGCTCGCATTGGTCTTACGACTCCCCTCAAAGCGAGAAGGTGGCAGATGTGACAAGCCAATTTAAAATCTGCAATTATAACTATGTTCCTGCAGCTTTCCCTGAGCCTTAAGTACCTCCTGCCCAACCCGAACTTGAGGGTGAGATTATTTTCAGAAAGCAGATCATGCCAGATGGGGAGGAGAGTTCTACCACGACCAAGGAGATAAAGGTGCTCGCTTATCATGACCTGCCCACCTTGCTTACTCAGAAGTATCTTGCCGAGCACATCGAGCAGTTCCAGCTCGTGGGTCACGTTGTCTTGCCTTTGCTGCACATGCGATGCTATAGGTTCAACCACCAGGAGAATGGAGACAGGGTGCCTCGCATGGTTTTGTCCACCTTTTTGCTAAGGCTAGGAATCTCTTCACCCCTCCACCCTTTCATTAAGGATGTTTGCGAGTACTACCAGCTCGCACCCCTTCAGATCAATTCGAATGAATATCAGGCCGCCCTCGCACTGTACATTATATACCATAAGTATGGGTACCCTCCTCTAACCGCGGGGCAGCTGGGTTATTTCCTCAACTTGAAGCACTCTCCAAACGACTCTGGGTATTTCTATCTCTCTATCCGGCCATGCTTCAACAAGAAAAACCTCATCCACAACGGGCCGAGAAACTCAGGGAAGTGGAAGAGCCCCTACTTCTATATCCACGAGGTGCCTCGAGTCCAGACTCATTTCTACTATAACCCATGTAAGATAAGTTCTCTCTGGCCGCACTTCTTTTCTTTACAATTGTTCTCTCTAAACAATCAACTTTTTTACTCATCTCCAGCCACCCCGCCTCGCACTGTCCTCAATGGATAGGAAAAAATAAATGCGGATAGCCTTCTAGGACTTCCCTAGGTGGACAGGGATATCCGAAAATACATAAAAACCTTGAACCTGGTCGCATGTGGGTTTTTGAAGGAAGGAGTGAGGCTGATTCCTCAAAAGAAGAAGTCAAAGAAAAGATCCAGAAAGGGTAAGAATATCGGGGCCGCACATGCGAGCCCATATGCTCGCATATTTATATTTCCAGCACTCGTCTCACTTTTTATTGCATTATAATTTCCTGCATTTATTATCTGCTCGCATCTCTTCTATCCATTGTATCTTGTTGTGACTAATATACTATTTTATTGTTTTCTTTCAGAAATGGCTATCTCCCTTATTTCCTTCATGGAGGAGGCTGAGCAAGCCGCGACCTCGGGCCCAGTTCAACCCGTAGCTGCGACCACGGGGGCTCGCTCTCAGTCAATCCTCCAGCCCATATGACCACTCTCACTGAGCATCTCAAGAGCGGAGGGCCCTCTCCTCGGCTAAAAGGCATCGAGGCCCTAAAGACGGAAAAACCGGCGAGCCTGACCCGAAAAAGGCTGCTTCATCTGATGCCCCTCTCTCCACTTCTTCTTCTGCTAACGTGGTCGCAACCACATTTGGCCAGCTCGCTCAAGCTCATATCAGCGATCAGGATGTGAAGAATTGGACTTCTTCTTCTCTTGAGGCCAATAATGATGCGCTGACCAGGGCCACGACTGAGGTGTACTACCGCCAGCTGTCTAGGGCTCAAGAAATGCGAGCCATCAGCCAGGACAACATAAAGCTCGACTCCAAGGTAAATTCCCTTCAGAGCAAGGTCAGCGAGCACGGGCAGGATAAAGTCAAGCTTGTGAATAACTATAACCAGAAGATGCTTGATCTGTCCGCTGCTCATGAGAAGGTGCTAAGGGACCAGAAGGAGGCCTACGACCTGGCCGCAGAT
This sequence comes from Apium graveolens, assembly GCF_009905375.1. NCBI lineage: Eukaryota > Viridiplantae > Streptophyta > Magnoliopsida > Apiales > Apiaceae > Apium > Apium graveolens. The sequence goes on from NW_027418764.1 coordinate 64,786, forward strand.
GCATGGAAGAAGGAGAAAGAGGCCCTTGAGGAGAAGGTGCTCGAGCTAGAGGGGTCAGTTTCTGCCTTGACTGCGAGCCGTGAGGCCGCCCTCGCTGATGCCAGGAACCAGGGGGTGATGAACTTCATGAAATTTTTTATCAGCAAGGTTCCTGACTTTGATTGGGGTGCTCTGGGCGCTGGTACAGCTAGGCATACTGAGAAGCTGAAGCTGGAGATGGAGAAGGATGCTCAAATAGCCGAGGAGGCCCGACTCGCAGCTGAGCAGGCCCGACTCACGGCTGAGCACGCTCGTAAGGAGGTAGAGGCTGACAAGCCTTAGTTTAATTTAATCTGAAGATAGACTTTTGAATGGGTAAGCGGGCACCCTACTCGCCTCGCATATGTATTTGAGATCTCTTGCCTTGGGGCGTAACTATTTATAACTTGTTTGTATAAATTGTCAAGTCCTTTGTGCCTGCATTTACCTTTATTATGCTAGCTGATTTTCTTTATTAACTTCCTTTATTTTGTGTAAACTTACCGTGCCCCTACTGACCAAGGGCTATTATAACCCTGGCCGCGTATGGCGAGTGTTACACCTTGACAGCGAGCCGAGCCCACCAGCTTGCATCATTGTCCAACTAAGTAAAATCAATGATAATTTTAAGTAAAATAGGCTCAAATCACTGCTAACTCACAATTGTTACATGTGTACTTGCATTAGCGAGCCGGGCCCATGGGCTCACATCTTGTTCCTGTATCCTCTCCTCACATAATGCGAGCCATACAATTCAAATCAGATAGCTCGCCTTCTTCTTCCTTTGTCAGAGATTAACTCATGCCACTCCTGGTCTAGGGTTATCATGACCCTGACCGCTTATGGCAAATATCCTTATTTGATAGAGGGCTGGGCTCCCCGACCCGCATCCTCTAGCCCATGTCACCTTTCTAACTTTGAACTAAGTAGAATGTACCCATGATACGCTTAAGGAGGACAAAATCGCATCTCTACTGGCCTATTATTGTTATCTGGCCACATAAGGCTGGTTTGTTTGTCTAAAAGCGGGCTGAAACCATAAGTTTTAACAAAGAGAGCGCGAACCAAGGATATGGGCTTGCATCGCCGCTATCCCTAACTTTTAAGTCAGTTAGGTGGGTTTGTGGGCGCCTCTTTCTACTTTCATAGTTTTATCTTCATCTTTAATCCGTTTTGTGCCCACTATTTTTCCAAGCGGGCCGAAGCCCAACTCGGTTCGTAGACTTGCTGCAAAGCGGGCCGGGACCCGGCTTGACTTATTATTTTAACATATTAATGAAACAACTATTTTATCCTCGCATGGGCTCCCAAGGATGGGCTCGCCTGTTGGTATTTTAATCTATTAACAGCTGTTAAAATATCAAGGCATAAATAAATATCAATTGTTCATTCATAAATAATGGAAAGTGAAATGATTACATGTTTGTGGTCTCAGGGAGGCACCTATATGACAATACCCCCCGAGACTTAGGAATATTTTAAGATAATACTAAGTCTGAGAAGAATAATATTACTGATAATACTTGCGGAGGTGTTCCGCATTCCAGGATCTCGGGATCAACTTGTCCTGCATATCATTGAGGTGGTAGGTTCCCTCTCAGAGCACTGATTTTATCTTGTAGGGGCCTTCCCAATTTGCCCCAAAGACTCCGTGACTTACCACCTTGGTGTTTGGCATGACCCGACACATAACCAAATCTCTCACCTTAAAAGTCCGGGCTCGAACCTTACTGTTGTAGTGCCTTCCTGTCCTCTATTGATATGCTGCTATCCTGATCTGAGCATCTTCCCGAATTTCTTCAATCATGTCCAAGTAGAGTCGATGGTTGACCTCATTTGCCTCTGAGTCATAGTTATCCCTCCGAAAAGATCCTTCCCCTACTTCAACGGGCACCATGGCTTCACACTCATATACCAAAGAAAAAGGGGTCTCTCAAGTTGTAGTTCGGGGGGTCGTGTTGTAAGACCACAGGACCTGCGCGAGCTCCTCTGGCCATGTCCCTTTCTTCTCTTCAAACTTTGCCTTCAAGGTATGCTTAATGATTTTATTAACAGCCTCCGTCTGCCTATTGCTTTGAGGGTGGCAAACTGCACTAAAACTCTTCTGAATTCCCAGCTGCTCACAAAATTCCCGTATTTCCTTACTATCGAGCTATTTCCCGTTATCAAATAATAACTTGTAAGGGATGCCATAGCGGCACACAATGGTCATGTGCACAAATTTCTTGAGCTTTTTTGTCATGATAGTGGCTAAAGGCTCGGCCTTTGCCCATTTAGTGAAGTAATCTACCGCAACAACCGTATACTTGACACCTCTCTTGGCCTTCGGGAGTTCTCCAATCAGATCAATTCCCCACATAGAGAATTGCCAATGGCTCATGAGGAATGTGAGAGGGGCCACAAGGCTGTTGTAATAATTGGCATATCGCTGAACTTATCACAAGCTCAAGAGAATTCAAAGGCGTCTTTTTTCAGTGTTGCCCAATAGTAACCCTGACGGAGGATTTTCTGAGCTAGAGAGCACCCCCCGAGTGATTGCCACAAATGCCCTCGTGTACTTCCCTCAGGATATAATTGCATTCATCCCCATCTATGCACTTGAGGAGGGGCATACTGAACCCTCTTATGTATAGGACCCATCATATATTACATAGCGGGCTGCCTTATATTTTATTCTTCTTGCCTGATTCTTTTTGTCTGGGAGTGATCCTTCTTTTATGTAATCTAAGATAGGTGTTATCCACGTGGGGCCGAGGTTATCACTGAGGCTTCCCACCTCATGCTCGGGCACACTAGGCTACCTCTGTATATCAAGGGGCATGACCCCTAACAAAGTGGCCTCACAGCGCGAGCCAAGCTTAGCAAGCTCGTCCGTGCCTTCATTTTGCCCGTGCGAAATCAATTCCAACCTCACCTCATTGAACCTCACAATTATCCTCGGCGCACACTTCATGTAGAGCTATCTTCTTGGCCCCTTAGCTTGGTACCTCCCGTTTATCTGATAGACCACGATCATGGAGTCACTGAATACATTCAAATTCTCCGCCTTCATTTCCAGAGCTAGCTTGAGACCTTGATCAAGGCCTCATACTCAGCATCATTGTTGGTTGCATGAAAGGCCAGATGGGTCGCCCGTCTGATCTTGTGGGCCTCTGGACTGATTAGCTCAATTTCAGCTCCTGCCCCATCTCCATTAGAGGCTCAATCCACAAATAGGCTCTACCACGGCACACTATTTTGGCTTTCCAGTCCGACCTCTTCTGCACTAGGAATGACAGCAAGGGCTCCCTGCTCAACTTCTTGACGTGGAGGAAATTCCAGCACAAAATCGACCAGGGCTTGGCCTTTGATTGCGGTCCTTGGCTTATAATCCACCTCGAACTGGCCGAGCTCAATCGTCCACTTCATCATTCAACCAGAAGACTCTAGTTTGTGCATTACTTTCCTGATGGGGTAGAAGGTTCGTACTTCTATCCTGTGCGCCTGAAAATAGGGCCTGAGCTTTTGGAAGGCCAGGATCAGAAAATATGTTAATATCTCGAGGTTGTGTACCGAGTCTTCGCGTCGGCTAGCCTTTTACTCACATAGTATACTGGGAGCTGGATATCATCCTCCTCCCGGACCAGTACCGCACTAACTACAAAGTCAGAGACAGCCAAGTATAGGATCAGAGTCTCACCTGCTTTTGGGTTGGACAATATTGGAGGACTGCTAAGATGCTTCTTTATATTCTAAAAGGCTTCCTCACACTTTTCTGTCCACTCAAAATTCCTCCCCACTCCTTTAATTACTTTGAAGAACTCCTGGCATTTGTCGGAGGACTTTGAGACGAAGCGGTTTAAGGCAGCTACTCGCCCCATTAAGCTTTGAACATCCTTCACCCGTCGAGGGGATCTCATCTCGAGTAGGGCTCATATCTTGGCGGGGTTGTCCTCAATGCCTCTATGGTTGACAATAAATCCTAAAAACTTCCCTGATTCGACCCCAAACACACATTTCTAGGGGTTGAGCTTCATCCTGTACTCCCTCAGGATCTGGAACATTTCTGATAGGTGGCAAACATGATCCTTTTCTTCCTTTGACTTCACAAGCATATCATCTACGTAGGCCTCCATGTTTTTCCCCATATGATGTTTGAACATCTTGTTCACCAACCTTTGATAGGTGGCCCCAGCGTTAAGGAGCCCGAAAGGCATCCCGATATAACAATAGAGGCCCCGATCAGTAATAAAGGAGGTGTGCTCCTGATCTGGCCCATACATTGGGATTTGGTTATATCCCAAATAAGCATCCACAAAGCTAAGTAGTGTGTGCCCAGCTGTGGAATCAACCAGCTGATCGATTCAGGGTAGCGGAAAACTATCCTTCGGGCAAGCTTTGTTTAGGTCGGTGAAGTCCACATATGTCCTCCATTTGCCATTTGATTTCTTGACAAACACTAGGTTGGCCAGCCACATGGGGTAGAAGGCTTCCCTTACTAGCCCTGCCTTCATTAGCCTATCCACTTCTTCTTTGAGGGCCTCTGCCTCTCTCCACTAATCGACCACCTCTTCTGTCTGACCCCCTTCTTTTTTGGGTCCAAGTTGAGCCGATGGCATATGACATTCGGGTCAATCCCTATCATATCAGAGTGTGACCACGCAAAGACATCCAAATTTCTCCTCAAGAATTGTGCCAGGTCTTCCCGTAGGTCAGGGCTTAAGTTAGAGCCTATTCTGAGTATCTTGGAAGGATCATTCGTATTACCAAAATCGGGATTGTGTCCTCTGCGGCCTCAGCCCTCTCAACCATTAGGGGCATTCTCGGGTCTAAGTCTGCTCGAGCCTCACTGGTTTCTCCCACTTCCGTGATTGTCAAACCTTCCATATCCTCGAGCTCGGGCTGGTGAGCTCGAACCGGATTTACCAAGTGTTCAGAGGTCACGGTGATCGTTCGAGTGATTCCGTTGGGCAGATCCATAGTTGTTGTTGTTTCTTCGCGTGCCCACTTTCCTTTCTTGAGTCTTGCAGCGATTTGTTCTGTGTTCTCTTCTTCCTCACTTGCCTCTTCTACAATCCCCTCTTGTACCAACATGATGGGCTGAGAGGCCTCCTCAGCATGGCCCCTGGGCGCGGTTCAACCTGAATCCTCATATGCTCGAAATAATTCTCGGGCAATTCCTCGATTGAAAGTATGTTACAAGTCTCGCGTCCCTCAAGACGTACTCTCTTCCTGCCCTCTGCCTCTTCCATGAGGACATCACCTTCACCCCGTTTGACCGTCTTCTTTGATGCATTTCCTGACTCGGCTGCTCTGAGTGCTTAGTTGTAGCAGACCCTCGATTCATATTGACAGCTCTTCAAGAAGCCTACCCTCGTGTGGGTTGGGAATTTTACTATCATGTGATGGATCAAGGTTACCATCCTCATTGCCCTCATAAGGGGCCTGCCCACTATAACATTGTAGGCACAAGGCTGATCTACAACTATAAACATAGCGATCTGGGTGGTCACATAAGGCTCTTCTCCTAAGGTCACCGGGAGCCGAATCGTCCCTTTTACTCCGATTGAATTTCCTGTGAACCCATACAAGTGCCCACCTGTCGAAGTTAGTTCTCTATCCAGCAGTCCTTGTTTCTTGTAGGCATCATAGGTTAGAATGTCTACCGAGCTCCCGGTATCCACCAATGCTCGATAGATATTCACTGTCACAATCTTCATTTTTATGACCAGGGCATTAGTATGGGGTAGTGCACCCATTTTGCATCATTCTCCCTAAACACAATATCATCAGCCATATTTTTAAAGAGCTCCGGGGGCCTTTGGCTCAGAAGGTTGACGTTGGTGAGGGGCTTGTCCTTTGCTTCCCGGGCATATCTATTCATCACCTTTCGGCTGTCTCCACCAATGTGAGACCCGCCTAGAATAATATGAATGCTGCTGGCCCCGGGTACCCTCTCTTTGTCTTCCGGGGGTGGAGGAGGGACAATATGATAATCAGTCCTGTATTTTCGAACCTCCTTGACAACCCACTCTATAAGCTTCCCTTGTCTTATCAACGTCTCGATTTCATCCTTCAATTATCTGCAATCAGCTGTATCATGCCCCGTGGCCTCGTGGTATGCACAATATTTCGAAGTATCCCTCTTGTTATAGTCTGTGAGAGGGGCTGCTTTCCTGAACACCCCTTTCCCCGCATATGTAGCATATATGTGGTCGATGGAGGCTACCAGAGGGGTGTGTATCTGCCATTTTCTTGTATAAGGCCTCCGCAAATCTTTGTTTGTCTCTTTTCCCCGAGCAGACTTTTTAGGGCTTGAACTATGCTGATATGTCTTCCTCCTCTCATCAGGGCTCGAGGACCGGTCTCTCTTATCTCGATAGTTCTCGCTAATTTTCAGCTCCCTCATTGACTTCTCTACCCTCTTAAAGGGTTCAGCTTGCTCATAGAATTCTGCCAAGGTCCTTGGCTCGCTATATTGGAGGCTTTTACAAAATTTCGACCATTATTTTAACCCCGCTATCAGAAAGTTCTTGATGGTCTCTTTACTAGCACCTCTCATCTTAGGAACTTCATTATTGAACCGGCGAAAGTATTCCGCCAGAGGCTCCCCCTCTATCTGTTTGATGTTGGCTAGCATGGCCACATGAGGTGAGTAGTGGAGGGTGGATTGAAATTATCGGATGAACAGCTCTTCCAACTGCCGCCACGTCTTTATGCTAGTCGGTCCTAACTTGAAGAACCATTGTTGGGCACTCCCTCAGAGTGATGCTGCAAAAAGTATGCAGCGAGTTGGCTCTGACACCTGATAGACCTCCATCTCTGTGTTAAATTGTATAAGATATTCCGCTGGGTCGTCTTTTCCGTTGAACAGAAGATCGGGATTGTGCCTGAATACTCGAGGCAAGGGAGATGATCGAATGGCAGCCGTGAACGGAGTAGGGGCCGTTGAGGGCAGGGGTCCCCTCTTCTCCTGTTCCATCTAATCTAGGATCCTCCTTAGGTCACTCACTCTAACGACTTCTCTTTTTCTGTCACCATTTGCTTTACTAGAGTGGTGAGAGCCTTGAGGTCGCTCGTGGCGTCCCCTTCCTCCATCTTGCACATGCAACTCCTCTTTATGATTGTCTCTGCGCCTACGTCGTCCCTCCCTCCTGGGCGGGGTGCGCTATCGTCTTTCTTGAGGAGTCGCTGCACACCCTCTTTTTAGGGTTTTCTGATCTTTGGGCTCCTTCTCTTCTCTCTTTCTTGCTATTCTGCAATTTGAGCCTGAGGTCATGCTCACTTAGTTTCTTGCCCACGCGGTCTAGCACATTAGTCGACCTTGCCTCGTAAGAAGCTGGTTTCTGCCCCGATCTCTTAGAGATCTGGCTTCCCCGCTCAACCCCATCCTGAGGTATCTCTTCCTCTTCTAGTGATGCCTCTTTCTTCTGCTTGGTCTCGGTTTCCGCATCATCAAACTCGTGAATCAGCCTTTTTTGAGGACCCTTTCCCTTTCGGCTATGTTGAGAGACCTTGAAGCGGCGAGATTTGTGCTTGGCATTCCGGACCGAGCTTTTCTCTACCCTTGACATCCGGGCATTGATCTCGTTCATCTGATCGGCCAGCCCTTCAAGATATGTCATGACCACCTGCCCATCCATGGTTGCGATTGGTGGAGGTGGTGCCTGACTCTCTGGGGGCGTGTGCTCGACCTCGTTCTGGTCCTTCTTCTTGCCCCCACTTCCTGGTATCATGTTTGCCTTCTTTGGTCATCTCTTCTCCCTAAGATGAAAAACCACACCCCTCATTCTAGCGCCAAATGTTATAGGGAGAATCTCGTATAACAGTGTTATAGAGGTTGATGGTCGGAACAAGGATCAAGGACGGTGTTTGAAGGTGGAGGAAGGTTGTTTTATGGTGGTGGCTGAACTTGTATGTTGACTCCTTAAGAAAGAATATGGTTTGTGTTATTCTCTATTAAGTGTAGACTCATGTCTCATACAAGTGCCTACGTACCCTATTTATAGGGATCAAGCCCCACATAGTTCATGGGGAACAATTCAAATAGGCTAAGGTTAGGGTTCTTCAACCCGTACAGTCTAAGCCCATGATAAAGTCAGGCCTTCAGTCACTTAGTCATGAAAATCTCGATTGGCTCCACACGCTTTCTACAATCTCGCGACATCTCCGCATTTCTTCCCGTAATTGTAGGAATAACCCGTGTTGGCCCTGAAATTTACGAGCAACTCAGTCGTCTATGAGTCAATTTCCAGGTTGTATACAAAGTCCTTTAATGGGGGCTGACCTGGTCACCTAGGCCCGCAACGCCTTCCTTCTCAATTAATAAATATGATATTTCCTTTATTTTTTACAAGATGTGGGCTCATGGGCCCAACTCGCATATGAGAGCCCACCAGCTCACATATGAGAGCCTAGCAGCTCATAAGTGAGAGCCCAGTTCTCCTGTGAGAGCCCACCGGCTCACAAGTGAGATCCCATCTCTCATGTGAGAGCCCAGCTCACATGTGAGAGCCCAGCTCACATGTGAGAGCCCAGCTCTCATGTGAGAGCCCACCGGCTCACCAGTGAGAGCCCAGCTCTCATGTGAGAGCCCACCGGCTCTCATGTGAGAGCCCATCGGCTCTCATGTGAGAGCCCACTGGCTCACATGTGAGAGCGCACCTCACAAGTGAGAGCCCAGCTCTTATGTGAGGGCCCCTGTGACGCTCTCCAAACCCGGGTCAGAAGTTTGGGGTCCCCAACACATACACAATATATAAACCTGTATAAGAAATAATATTTTCAATGACCCTGCTTTACATAACCACAGATCGCAACAGGTTAAAGTATGAAAACAAGCCACAACCTTAACTTTTATTACAACGTACCAAAACCCAACTAATTTAACTTACAACTGATAATAAAATTATTTTTTACAATCGTACTATTTCTCTACCGTATGAAGCTCCTTGCTAGCTCGATCCGACTCAAACTGGAACCTTAGCCCGAACTTTGGACTGAAGAACTTTACTATCATCCATAACCGTTTCAACTGTAAAATATATAAAAAAAATCGCAAGGGTGAGCTAACTAGCTCAGCAAGTCACACTTACAATAATTGAAGCTAATCAATGATCAAACGAGATGATTCAGAAGAATCAAGTTTATTGCTAAACAATCATTAGAATTGGATATTCATTTTAAGTTTTAAAAACCAAGGTTAGGCTGCTGATCAGTCACGCACTAACCCCAAGCAAGCACACAACGCTGCTCTAATTACTGGATCCAAGGCACATATTGGCCTAACTTGACCATTAGTATGGTCTGACCACGAATCTGGTCCACATATATAAAACTATCCAATCCTAAAGCAGTTCAATATGATAAACAATATAATTCGATAAAACAAGATCATAATCAATGATGGTTAAACATTTGAATAAAAATATAAGGAAACTCGTGGATATCTCAAGGGTGTATCAAGGTATGTATAAGAAACAGTTTTCAGTCTGTAAAACGATCAGGTAGTGGACGAATACTGATTTTTCAAGGTATAGTTCTTTGATGTTATAAAGAATGGTTGGAGTATAAAAGTTTCTGTGTTTTCAAACAATTTTTGCTCCAGTGTTTGGTGTTTGGTAGTTATGGGGAGTGGTATCATATTTGTGTTATTTGGTATCTGAGGATCAACAAAGGATGGTTTACAAAGAACAAGGCTTACGGCTCAAGATCAAGAAAAATCAGAGTTCAAGGGTAAATAGTTTAAAGCACTTGCAATATAAACAAGAGTTATTTTAAATAAGAGCGACATGTTATGAAACAGTTTGAAAATAATTGCGATATATCTTGAAGAAAAGTTCGGAAGTACTTGCCTCACAGGGCTTTACAACTGTTACTGATCATCTCTGAGCCGACTCTGCTGCTCAGGCTTTAACGTCCAACCACTAGACCACATTAGATTCGACTTCGACACTCAGGTTTTCTGTTGAAACTCTATTGAGCTCATCGACAGACTACTAGGTCATCTCTAGTCCATCGTCTACTTTCAGATTCCCGATTATCACCTACAGGGTCGAAATACCCTACGTTAGACGTCTAGGTATGCTTGACATATCCTTGATACTAATTCTTATCCAATGATATTCAAACCCGACTTGTAATTATTCATATTATAATAACACAGACAATAATTAGGGTTCACGTTCTCGAAACCGGTTCAGTGTTCAATTTCAGAAAATATGTATACTCGTCATTATATGAAATTAGGGTTATTGGTTTCGGCAAAATGTTTCACTACAATATACAATCTGGTTTTGTATAAAACATACGTTTATGTATTTACTTAACTCGCTCGACGTCCCGATAATCCTCGGATACGCTCTCGTATTTTCGTAGTTCGATTTCCTGGAAATCGGACAGCGTTCCCTTTGTTTATCGGACTACCCGTCGAAATATTATCGACGTCAACAACACAAAGCACAATCCAATTTTCACAATTCCACAACCATTTCCATACGAAACTAATTACACGACTCTTTTTATTTATTCTATAAAAATTAGGACTCAGAATAAATTCATCACCGTCCACCATCGACTCGCCAAGGCTCATCGTCGACGGCGGTAAAACCGGGAGGTACCCTATTCGAGTTTCCAATCACGGCTCTACCGATTAAATTCTTAATAATTAGAATTCATGCTTCGAAAAATCACAGAAATTCATTCGAGTCTTATATTTAATTAATAACCCGAAATATGAAACATCAGTTCAAATTTTCTTAAATCCTCAAAGAATTAACTGGCAGAACTAATACAGCAATACAAATGGAACACGGGCGCGTGCATCACATGCACGCCGGCCACCACACCGGAAAAACATACGGCGGCGGCCAGAAGGAAAATAGCAGGAAACACAAACAGTAGCAATGCATATACACATATATACGCACGTACATATATATCAACGAACATGATTACAACTAAAACAAGTAGCCAGAACCAATCGGAAGAAAACGACGGCGGCGGTGGCACACCGGGAAAGGAACCGGGAAAAAGAGAGATGGGTGTCGCCGGAAGGAGAGTACAGCGGCGCCATCAACAAGAGAAAAGGAGAATAAAAAAGAAATAAGGAGAGAGAGAGACTGTTGAGAGAGAGAGAAAGAGGGATTGAGAGATGGGGAGGAACAAGAAACAGGGACGTGCGTATGTTTATATATATATTTTTATTTTTTATTCAATCTACAACTGCCACGTATCTGCAAAACAGCTGAAATCCTGACACGTGGTATTTTCCTTTCTGACAGCCTCATCTTATCCGGATTTTACAAATTTAACGAACATCACGCGAATAAAAAAATAATTCCTGAAAATTCCAAATAAATCTTAAAATTTTCTAAAAATCCCGAAATTAATAAAATAAAATTTTCATAATTTTTAAAACATTTTTGAAATGCAGCTCGTATCCGCATTTCACAATTAGTGAACCAAGCTGCACTTAAAACAAATTCGGAAAATTGCAAAAATAGTCTTAAATTGTTACAAATATCCTGAAGTTTATAAAAACATAAATTTTGAAATTTTTAAACAATTTTTGAAATGCAATTTGTACCCGCTTTTCTCGATTAAACGAACCAACGCGCGGGTAAAATTAATCTAAAAAATCCCCAAAATAATTTTAAAATTCTTGAAATATTCCAAACTTAAATAAATTTGAGTTTCATAATTTTTGAAGAATTCTGGAATTAAATATGGATTTTATAATTAAATGTAATCAGAAAATCATACAGGGTTAAATAATTGATATAATATTGATATCTAAATTTTATAAAATCCCAAAAATAGTTATTATAATTATAAAACCATAAGAATGATTTTAGAGATAATCTAAATTTTGATGCAAATAAATTTGCATTAAATCCACTTTTAAAAGTGAAACAACTCAGTATAATTCCATAATTAATTACGAGGACAACCCGACACACTATAAATCACACATACATAATAATAAAACAACATCGAGCTGACAAAACTATACACATAATTCATTTATTCAATAATTCCATAATTACACATTTAAATTATATAAAAAAATACACGAGTCGTTATATCCTTCCCCCTTAAAAAGATTCTGTCCTCAGAATCTGGTCTAGCTAAACAAGTGAGGATATTTGTCAAGCATATCTGACTCTAATTTCCAAGTAGACTCTTCTACTCGAGGATTTCAAACGTACTTACTATGGATATACACTCATTTCCAATGACTCGCCTTTAACGATCAAGAATTTGGATTGATCACTATATGCAAAACAAACTTGGACAAGAGCCCCATTGGCTCCTGATCAATTACTTAATTCAAATAAAATACTTATCGCTTTAACTTTGTCATGCCAAACACATTCTATGTACACACTGTTGTGACGGTAATATCAACTCATAAACAACTTTATCTATATTTATCAATACTTCGAGAATGGTTTACTAATTTTAGGACTTAACCCGTCCCTTCTACTTAGACTTATCCAGTCTCTTTCAAGATGAGACTTGTACTAACACTACTGGTCCTATTTCTATACTCATATTCTCTCTCGATACAATTTCGTCTTCTTTCTTTGTCTACTCCGAGCTGCTTCAATCAATATCCCTACGCTCTTGGTATGCTGAATTAACTTAGAATTTAACAACTTCCTTCCTCCCACTTTATCTCAATAAGAATGGGGACCTACACTTGCGTTCACATGAAGTTTAATAAAATGGCATTCTAAAGCTGACATCGCTGATAAAAGATCATTCCAGTATTTCCTTAAAACTCAACCTCTCAACATATCTTACATTTCCTGAATCACTTTCATACTTTGACTCTCCGCTTAAGGATAATAGGCGGTGCTCGTTTTTAACTTGGTTTCCAAACATTTAAACATCTTTTACTCTTTTTCATCAGTTAAGTCTGAAAAGTAATCGTTAGTCCCTTAACAATATAGCAAGAATTACAGAAGGGGGGTTCAATGGAATTCTTGAACCTTTTTCTTGAAATAAAAATGTTCAACTCGAATATAGATATATTTGTTTTGATTAGCACAATGCGGAATGTAAACTTAATTGAATCAAAACATAAGTGATTAAAAACAAGAGTCTTTAAAAACTTTCTGGTGGATTTAAACAATTCCACCAGAGATATATATATAATATATCGAGAGGACTCTGTGTGCAGAAATGCTCACAGCTGCTTACAAATGGAACTACTGAGAATACAGGAAATGCTAAGGATTCTGCTTACAAAGATTTCTCTATTTTTTGTGTTTTTCAGCTATCTCAGTTGTTTTTCTATTTGCTACTCTCTTGGTTTATATAATACCAAGATTACAAAGTCAAAAAGACTGAACAAATATAAAATCTAACAGTCTTAAGCTTTGCAGCTTTTCGTCCTCTGTTACCCAGTTAATGGGCTTCCACAGTGTGTTTGTATACATCTCGACGGCTGTGTGTCAGCTTTCACTGTTCAACTGCTGTTTGAATTCTTCATATGATCATCCGTCGACTTTCAGAACATCCGTTGATGATTTAATTGATCATCCGTCGACTGCTATATTAAACATCCGTTGATAGCCATTTGATCATCCGTCAATGGCTTTGTTAATCATCCGTCGGTAGCTATTTTGGCACTTGACTCTATATCACTTATGCAGAATTACAAGACATCATTTATGTACAGTTAATCAACCTATTCTGCATATCTAGTTAAAGTCAACATGACTTATATGCTACTAGAGATTATATACAAAGGTGCATACATAACTGTGCTACAAACTTATTATTACATAAGCTACTCACTCGATGGATAATAAGTTAATCATCCGTCGGGACTATAATGAGTTATCCGTCGGGACTATAATTCTTATCCGTCGAGTGCTACATAATTTCACTAAGTAAAATCTACTTAGATGTTTTGTTTATGAAATCATCAAGTACACAACATATGCACAACAATCTCCCCCAATTTATGTCTACTGGAATTGTATCCATAAATTAAGAGATACTTGATGATAACAAAACATCCTGAACATATATCTTTAAAGATAAGTAGATAAAACTGAAAGTGCTTCAATTAATTAAAATGTGTAAGGTTTGGCTCACAGTCAATTCAAGATGCTCCTCTAGCCTGAGCAAATTTTTCTAGTTCCTTGAAGGTCTGGATCTTCTTCCAAGCTTTCTGTTATTTTCTTCAATTTGATTCTGGAGCTGCCTGTGGAATTCTAGTTCATCAGAGTCTGAGAGATCTAGCTTTTCTTGCATTTCCAAGAGAGTCTCATTGCTAGAGATACTCAATTGGTCTTCTAATCTGAAGAATCTTCTTACATCCTTGTCATCCATGAATTCCATCAGCCAGTAGGGCCTTAGATGCACTCTTCTTCCTGTATATGGGATGATTAGAGTCTTTGGGAGTGCATCTTTAGCTCTAACACTCCTCAGCTCTTCAATCTTCTTCAATACTAGTCTTCTTGCAGTTACATTGAACCCAAAGTTTTTCTTGAAGGATGAATAGACTTTAATCAGAACAACTTGGCTTTCTTGAAGAATCCTGTGAAGTGGCCACTGAATCTCCCTTCCTCCTTTGTACTTGAACACCAACCTTTCAGGTAGGTTTCTGTATGCATCAATTGCCCTTACTTCATCCAGTTCATCCAGATAAAGATTTAGATCTGAAAATTCTTTGATGTCACACAAGTACAAGTAGTCTCCCCTATTGACCTTGGGTTGAGCTTTAACTACTGACTTGGATTTGAGAGGTGACAGTTTCACTTTCTTGACTGCCCTTGACTTTGTCCTTTTTGGCTTGCTAAGGATTGGTAAGTTGAAGTCAGGAATTGGTATTTTATCCCACTCTATTGGCTCATCCTTTGGCACAATAGGTTCACCATGAATGTTCCTGTAGGGATCCACCACCCTTATGTCTTCAAATACCACAGAGGGCTTTGATGCTTGAGTTGTAGCTGGAGTGGATTCCTTAGGAAATTGATCTTCCAATTCCTTGTCAACAACATCCAGTTTCCTTTTTGTTCTTCTAGCCAATTCTTTCTTCCTTGGGGATTTCTTCTGTTATTCAATTTTCTTCTTTGATTCAGCAGCTTCAGATGGTTGAGAGGGAATTTGTTGAGAAGAGTTTACAGCCTGTAGCTTGGCCAAGATAACAATCTGTTCTTTCTTTTGTTTAGACTTCTTTGCATCTAGAGCAGCTTGCCTCTTTTCCTTCTTTAATCTGGCTTTTTCTTCTTTCTTTGCTTGAGCGAATTATGGATGTCCAGCTACCACACAAATTTCCTTTCCATTTCTGAATATTTTAGCAATTCTCCTTTTTGAAGCTGAATCAGCTGGATCTTTATAGAAGACAATAGATCTTGATAGAAGCTTCTTTTCATCAGGCTTGGGTGTCTCATACACAGTGTCCATAGGGTTCTTCCAAGATGATTTTGGATAATTTGCCCTTGGTTTAAGAATTGTTTCAGCCTTTGTAGACTTGATGCAGGAAGATTGTCCTTTTTCCAGATAGTTCATGCTCATCTCATTCACACTCATTGGCTTGACATGAGAGTGATGGATGGCTGACTGAACTGGCTCCTTAAAACTTTTTATGTATCTCCTCATCAATCTTATTCCAGTTGATCAAACTCAACTTTCCTTTTTCAGCAACTTTCAAGTTTGCTGCTGCTGCTTTAATTAGATCTATACCATCTGTAACTGTTGGATTGGAGACTGTAATTGAAGGTACAATTACTTTACTGATTTGTACTTGAAGTTTCTCCCCCTCAGTTGGTCCTTTCTCCCCCTTACTTGATTCTCTCTCCCCCTTTTTGTTATCATCAAGTTGAGGAGTTAGGCCTTGTGCTTTAGCCAGTTGCATGAGAAGATTTATCTGAGTCTGTTGATTTTGAAGAAGGATAGCCACTGAATTCTCAATAAATTGAACTATGTCTTCCAGCTTGGCCAGCTTCTTTTTAGAATCTGATTCTCTCCTCAATCTTAGTAATAGATCTTGCATGGTACCATATGGCATTACTGAATCCAGCTTCTCAGAATTGTAGGTCTTCAAGTCAGCTATATCCCTTTTTAGTTCATCCACACTCAGATTCTGTCTTAACTGCTGGATCTTCATGAGATGTAGAGAGTCTAGATGAGCTTGAAGAATAGCCTTGGTACCAGCATCTGAACTTTCCTGAAGGGCCTTTTGAATAGCCATCACTTGCTTGACCAAAGACACATCAAATTGTCCTGGTGTAAATTCCTTTGTCCATGCCCATCCAGGTAAATTTAAAACAGAACTTGGGCCTTCATCTCCCCCTAAGTTCATGCTTCCATCCAAAGAAACAGAGTCATCATCATTAGAATTTACTCCAAATTCTTCAGATGGCTCACCAGCTTGAGAAGGCATCCTATTGATAGCAGCTTTATCTCTTTGAAGAGATTCTGAGGTGTGTACTAAATTCAAAGTCTGTTTAGCCTCCACATTGCCCTGAGCAGCCAACAGTTGATAGGCTGACACAGGATGAGTAAAAGTGTCAGCATCCAAGGAAATGTTATCAATTTCAGCTTTGTAATGTTGCTGAAATTGTCTTCCCTTTTCAGCATCATCCATAATCATTGACTCACTAGCAATGGCTGGATCCACCCTTATTTCTCCTGTACCTGCCTTTCTCTCATAATCTCTCTTTTGTTGCATCAGGGTCTCACCCTGGCTCCCCACCCTGACACCCTCACCTTCACCTACTAAGGTGGGACTCCTCTCACTCACTTTTGCCAATCCTGAATAAATGGATTGCTGAGATTCACTCTTTTCCTCTCCTTTTGCCTGGGAGCAACACAGCCTCTCACTCAATGCACTCTCCTCTCTCAGTCCTAAGAGTGACTGTATTACCACTAAATCTTCTGCACTAGAAATAATTGAAGTTTGAAGTTGTGCAGAGACACTCGACGGATAAGTGATATCCATCGGGTGAGTGGTAAAGCTATCCGACGGATAACTGCTGTTAAGCTTTTCCGTCGGGATACAATCACTACTCGACGGATGAGCAATATCCATCGAGAGATTAGAAATGAATGAGGTGGGAAGAGAAACTATTGTTGACTCTGTGTTAATTGAAGTTATTTGAGGCACAGATGTCACAATAGTATCTGAAAGAATTGGCAAGTGAGCCAACAAATCATCTAAAAGATGATGCTCACTTGCACTAGATTTTGGCTTCCCCAACAGAGTTAAAGAGGGGGAATCAGGAATTGAAGTATTTATCATATCCACTTCCAGAGAGTTTGTTGGTGACTATGGTGTTTCAGAGGCTTCTATTATAAGAGATTTTGGCTGTGACTCCACATTTATTGGAGCCACATCAATCTGAATTTGAGAAAGTGCAGGGACTGTGTCTTTAGCACCAGTTTGCACTGTGTGTGTGCCTTGTGCATCCCCAGTTGTTTTGTATTTCTTCTTTCTTGTGTAAGTTTGGGGTGAGCTGTGTCCCTAACCCTTTTGGCCTGTGCTCTTGGTTGAGAGCTTTGTTCAATAGCCACATCCTTTTGGGAGGATGCAGCTAGAAGTGAGCTTTTATCCTTTTTAAGCACTGCAGTTTGTTGGGAAACTACAGTGTGGCTAGGCTGGGATTCACTCAACTCTCCAACCTTATCCTTGGGGTTTCTTTGATGTTTACCCCTTCCCTCACCTAACTGACCCTCCTTCACACTCCCCTCTTTGGCTTTGGTAGATTTTTCAACTGGTACCTTTTGAGAGATACCATAGGGGGTTTTCTTTGACTTGGATTTAAAAATTACAGTTATTTTGGAAGCTTTGGTAGGCAACAGTTTGGTAATTGTCACAGTTGCCATAGCTACTCCCGAACTCAAAGAAATTGAGGAGATTGGAATAGTTGAGGGTATGGATGAACTTACCTCACTTACCTGAGGTGTCTGCATTACAGGAAAGTAGAACATTGGCACATCCCTATGATGGTTTGCTCTGTTCAAATCTGCAATGATTCTTCTCTCTTGAACCCAACAAGCTAATTTATTGTTGGGGTTCTCAAGTACAATCTCTTGACAAAGATGGTTAGCCAATATCATGAAAAATCTAGCATAATATACATTCTTTCCCCTTTTGGCTAACTCACCTAGTTTAAAACCTAACTCATACAAGACAAGGTCACTGAAATTGTAAAATTTATCTGTAACTAGCATGTATAGCATGTTAAGCATGGAAATGTTCACAGAATCAAAATTACTAATTTTTCCAGAGAAAACTTTAGTCACAACATCACACATGAAACTCCATTCCTTCCTAAGATCTAATCTTCTAATATCACTCAGCTTAGTAGTAGGAAGTGCTTAATGCATGGAATTAAGCATATTGATAATATCAGTGTCAGTGTGTGGTGAAGTTACATTATCATCAGGAATTTTGAAACATGCTTTTATCACATCATTATTGATACAGAACTCATTACCTTTGATATTAGAGTGATGGTTTTGTCAGTAGAGTTGTAGATTGCAGAGGTCCACATCTCTTCAACAACTTCACAGAAAATTGTGGGTGATTCAAGCATGGCATAGCTTAACTTGCAGTTCTTCACAAAGTCCATCATCTTGTGGTAGTCTTCTGATTGCTGAATACCCTTATTGACCAAAGCAGTGAAGTTGTTCTTCTCATAAATGAACCCAGTCTGAGACATAATCTTTACTACAGGTGCCATTGTTAGAGAATGAAAGCTTGAAGAGAAAGAGGATATTTGCTTGAGAGAGAATAAAATAAAAGCAGTTGAATTTGAGAATGATAAAAGAAAATAATTGGAATGGAATAAGCTTTTATACTATCTCAAAAACAACGGATAAAAATAATAAAGAAAAGTAAATTTCCCAATAGAAATTGCCTAAAATAGCCGTTTAAAAATAAACTGTAAAAATTCCACCCATTATCCGTCGTGTAATACTTACAAACTGTAAGTATACTTGATGGATAATGTTCAGGGAATTAACGGTTAAGATTTAAACAATTCGACGGATGAGGATAAACTGTTATCCGCCGAGCTTTAAAAGATTCCAGAAAAGTAATTGATTTTTATTTTTAAATAGTATATCGACGGATGACTCAACTCGATGGATAATGGTCATCCGTCGAGATGCAAATTTCAACTTAACCAAAATCTCATCCATGACTAAAAATCAGTTAAATTTCTGGCTACATTTCAACTTGCAAAATAACTCAGATAAATTCAAGAGTAATTAAGCATACCTAACTCACTTACCAACCTTGAAAAGGTGGATTCATCCAGTGGCTTGGTAAAGATATCTGCAAGTTGCTTCTCACTTGGAACAAAATGTAACTCTATAGTAATATTCATTACATGTTCCCTTATGAAATGGTACTTGATGTCTATGTGCTTTGTCCTTGAATGTTACACTGGATTTTCAGTGATGGCAATTGCACTTGTGTTATCACAGAAAATAGGAATCCTCTCAACTTGCAAACCATAGTCTAGCAATTGATTTTTCATCCATAAAATCTGTGCACAGCAACTGCCAGCAGCAATATATTCAGCTTCAGCTGTAGAAGTAGAAACTAAATTTTGCTTTTTACTGAACCAGGACACAAGCTTGTTTCCTAGAAATTGACAAGTTCCTGTTGTGCTTTTTCTGTCAATTCTGCAACCTGCATAATCTGAATCTGAATAACCAGTTAGATCAAAACCAGAATCTCTAGCATACCAAATGCCAAGTTTTGGTGTTCCCTTGAGATATCTAAAAATTCTCTTAATAGCTATTAAGTGAGACTCTCTAGGATCAGCCTGAAATCTAGCACATAAACATATAGCAAACATTATATCTGGCCTACTAGCTGTTAAGTACAGAAGTGAGCCAACCATGCCTCTATAGCTTGAAATATCCACAGACTTTTCAGTAGTCTTTAGTTCAAGCTTAGTTGCAATGGCCATGGGAGTTTTTGCAGATGTGCAATCCATCATATCAAACTTCTTTAAAAGATCAAAAATATATTTAGTTTGACTAATGAATATTCCATCACTAACTTGCTTAACTTGTAAACCAAGAAAGTAAGTTAGTTCTCCCATCATACTCATTTCATACTTACTTTGCATCAGTTTGGCAAACTTTTTACAAAGTTTCTCATCTGTAGAGCCAAAAATAATATCATCTACATAAATTTGAACAAGTATGCTAGAGCCATTAACATTTCTGAAAAATAAAGTTTTATCTACAGTACCTCTTGTGAAGTGATTTTCCAAAAGGAACTTTGATAAAGTGTCATACCAGGCTCTAGGTGCTTGCTTCAGTCCATAAAGTGCTTTCAGTAGATAATAGACATACTCTGGAAAATTTGGATCTTCAAAGCCAGGAGGTTGACTAACATACACTTCTTCCTCCAAATCTCCATTCAGAAAGGCACTTTTGACATCCATTTGATAGACCTTGAAATCGGCATGGGCTGCATAGGCTAAAAAGATTCTGATGGCTTCAAGTCTTGCAACAGGAGCAAATGTTTTATCAAAATCTATTCCTTCTTGCTGGCAATAGCCTTTAGCAACCAATATGGATTTGTTCCTTACTACTATACCATTTTCATCCATCTTGTTTCTGAATACCCATTTGGTGTCTATTGGATTCTTTCCTTTAGGCTTGGGTACCAGCTTCCATACTTTATTCCTTTCAAATTGGTTTAGCTCCTCCTGCATAGTTAAAATCCAATCAGGATCTAATAAAGCTTCTTCTACCTTCTTTGGTTCTTCCTTTGACAGAAAGCTGCTGTATAGACATTCTACCTGAGTTGCTCTTCTTGTTTGAACTCTAGAAGAAACATCACCAATAATCAGTTCAAAGGGGTGATCTTTTGTCCATTTTCTTGGTTGAGGTAGATTAGTTCTAGATGAAGAGACCTCAATGTTGTCTTGATGTGTGATTGACTTTTGATTGCTAGAAACTCCCTCTGAGTTTGTGGATCTTTAATTTGAGAAAAGGGTACTTTCTATGGGTGATTTGCCTTGACTTCCTGCTCCTTTTGATAACCCGACGGATGGTGAATTTTGAGTACCGACGGGTGAGGCAGGTTGTCTACCGACGGATAACACAGATTGCCTTCCGAAGGATGAAGCATTTTGCAACTCGACGGATGTTGAGTTTTGTGCTTCATTGGTGGTAGATTTGTCTGCATTATCCTTAGACACTGTTTCTTGATCACTCTCATCATCACTTCCATCACTGACCATCTCAATATTATCGAATTTGAGGCTCTCATGGTAATCTCCATCTTTTAGTCCTTCAATCTTTTTATTATCAAACACAACATGTATAGATTCCACAACAATATTGGTTCTTAGATTGTAGACTCTATATGCTTTACCAACAGCATATCCAACAAAAATTCCTTTATCTGCTTTAACATCAAACTTCCCATTTTGATCAGTTTGATTTCTCAGAATATAGCATTTGCAGCCAAAGACATGAAGAAAGTTTAGAGTTGGCTTCTTGTTCTTGAACAATTGATAAGGAGTCATGCATCTTGCTTGATTAATCAGAGAGATGTTCTGAGTGTAGCATGCAGTGTTTACAGCTTCAGCCCAGAAATATGTTGGTAATTTTGATTCTTCAAGTATTGTCCTTGCAGCTTCAATAAGAGATCTGTTCTTTCTTTCCACTACTCCATTCTGTTGTGGAGTCCTTGCTGCTGAAAACTCATGTAAGATCCCATTTTCCTCACAAAATGCTCTCATGACATAGTTCTTGAACTCAGTTTCATTGTCACTCCTGATTCTTCTAACTTTGAAATCAGGATGATTGTTAACTTGCCTTATGTGATTGATGATGATTTCACTAGCCTCATCTTTAGACTTTAGGAAATATGTCCAAGAGAACTTTGAGAAATCATCAACAATTATTAGGCAAAATCTTTTCTTTGAAATTGACAATACATTGACTGGTCCAAATAAATCCATGTGAAGCAGTTGCAGAGGCTCTTCAATTGCTGAATCAAGTTTCTTCCTGAATGATGCTTTGATCTGCTTCCCTTTTTGGCAGGCATCACACAGTCCATCCTTTGTAAACTCTACTAGAGGAATGCCTCTTACTAGTTCTTTCTTTACCAGCTCATTCATGGTCTTGAAGTTTAAATGGGATAGCTTCTTGTGCCATAGCCAACTTTCATCTTGACTTGCTTTACTGAGAAGACAAGTTACAGATTCTGCTTTAGTTGAGTTGAAGTCAGCTAGGTACACATTTCCTCTTCTCACACCAGTGAGAACCACTTTGTTGTTTTGATTGTTAGTCACATTACATGCTTCTTTGTTGAAGGTTACTGAGTTGCCTTTGTCACAAAGCTGGCTGATACTCAACAGATTGTGTTTGAGACCATCCACTAAGGCAACCTCTTCAATGATGACATTGTCCTTTGAAATCAAGCCATATCCCACAGTATATCCTTTGCTGTCATCTCCAAAAGTAATACTTGGGCCAGCTCTCTCCTTAAACTCTGTGAGCAGGGTAGAATCACCAGTCATGTGTCTTAAACAACCACTATCCAAGTACCAAAAATTCTTTCTGTTTCCCTGCACACATCAAAATCAAATCAAGTTAATTTTGGTACCCAAGTTTCCTTGGGTCCTGCCTTGTTAGCTTTCTTCTTCTGTTTCTTAGGTCATAACTCATTTGACTTAGGAATTTCAGATTCTTCCTTAGTCATTTGGGTTGGGCCTTTGAAACCATTTAATGCAACAGAATTATCATGCATATTATGGCTAACAGGAAATGACATGCTTGGTGCAAACATGTTATTCCAGTAAGGCATGCTAAATGGCATTTGAGGCATATTGTATGCAGCATAATATGGATTAGGTGCAAATGACATATTAGCAAACTGTGCATTCATGTTCTATGTAGGCATAGCATTAATATGCATGGGAGGCATGACATTCATGTTAGGAAATTGAGGCTGAACAGACATTGGAGTAGGCATGGCAGATTTGTAATTAACAGACAAATGATTTACACTACCACACTTGACACAGATTTTTCTAGGAGCATATTTATCAGGTGTGTAGTTATTGTGTTTGTTAATCCCTACTTTACCATTCCTATTGTTTTTCTTTTTAGTCTCTGTTTTTACCTCTATTTTCTCAAGTCTGTCACTTAACTGTTTGACAGTCATGTGACCAACATTAGCCTTTTTCCCTTTCTTAGCTTGACTTGACTCTCCTGAAACAAAGTTCTTGGAAACAGACCCATACTTATCATTTAGCTTGATTAATTAGGCTTTGCTAATGGGTTTGCTTACAGCCGACGAATGAGGATTTTTATCATTCGACGGATAACACTTTTTGTTATCCGACGGATAGTCCTCATCATCCGTCGAGTCTACATCTGTCAGCAACCCATCTACCAAAATAGGTTCTAGTTTCTCTTTATTCTTTTTCCAGGCTTCATCACAAAAAGACTCAATTCCTTGAACTTTGGTGATTTGAGCATGAACATCCCTGGATGTTTTCCATGTTTTAATCACCTCTTGTTCACGCTCGAGCTGCTTCTTCAAAATTTCTTCCTTTTTCAAGGACTCAGTTAATTCCTCCTTGGCAATCTTACACTCAATTTTTAGTTTCTCAAACTCAACAAACTGAGACTCAAGCACATTATTCCTCTCACTTAAAAACAAGTTGTTTTCTTTGATTTTAGCATTTTCTTTAGTGAGAGACTTAAGTGTAACACGCAAATGATACAATTCTGTAGACATGTCATTTATTGTATCATTACACTCAACTTTAGATAAATGTGCAAGGTTTGTAGTGATTACCTGATTGCTTGAGGAACTTGTCTCTGTTTCATCAGACTTGGCCATTAGGGCTAGATTGACATAGCTGACATCTTCATCTTCTTCCAAACCATCAGCTGCCCAATCATTCTCTTGTGTAATAAAAGCCCTTTCCTTTTGTTTAAGTAGACAAAGTATTTTTTCTTATAATCCACAGACTCAAACCTTTTCTTACTGGAATCCGACTTTCTACACTCATTTGCAAAATGCCCTGCCAAGCCATATTTGAAACATTTGAATTTTGACTTATCCACCATGTTTCTATTTGGCTTGGCTGCTCCAAAGTTCTTCTTGAACTTGAGTTTGGAAAATCTTCTTGAAAGAAATGCTAGGTGTTCATCAATGTCCTCCATGTCATCTTGGCTCAATGAATCTTCACTTTCTACAGCTAGCCCCTTACCCTTATTCTCACAAACCTTTAAAGTTGATTCTACAGCTTCCATCTTTACTTCCTTCTCCTTTTCCAGATCAGCAACTAGTGCAATGGATCCTCCTTTCTTCTTTCCTCTCTCCATTCTTTCATCTTGCTCTATCTCAAGCTCATAGGTCTTCAGAATGCCATACAGCTCTCCAAAGTAAACTCCTTATAATCTTGTGAGTTTCTCAATGAGACTGTCATTGGTTTCCATTCCTTTGGAAGAGATCTGAGAAATTTCAGATTAGAGTCTTTAGTCTGATAGACTCTTCCATGCAACTTAAGAGCATTTAGTAGATTTTGGAATCTACTAAAAATGTCAGTGAGTGACTCACTTTCTTCATTATAAAAATGCTCATATTGCTGAATCAGGAGCTGCATTTTATTTTCTCTTACTTGCTCAGTGCCATCACAAATTATTTGTATTGTGTCCCAAACTTCCTTGGTAGTTTTGCAGTTGATGATGTTATCAAACATGTCTGCATCAACACCATTGAATAGAATGTTCATGGCCTTTTTATTTATCCTGACTTGTTCAATGTCAGGATCAGACCATTCATGCCTTGGCTTTGGAACAGATGGCTCGTTTCCTGTTGCAGCTCTCATTGGAACACGAGGGCCTCTTCTATGCAGTCCACATAGGCCTCATCTTGAGAAAGCATATGAAGATGCATCTTTACCTTCCAATGATTGTAATTATCTTTATCAAGAAAAGGAATCTTGACTCCAACATCTTTCTTGTTCATCTTGCTGAATTGTTTTGATCTTTAAACTCTTTGTAGATTAAGAGCTTGCTCTGATACCAATTGTTAGTCCCTTAACAATATAGCAAGAATTACAGAAGGGGGGTTGAATGGAATTCTTGAACCTTTTTCTTGAAATAAAAATGTTCAACTCGAATATAGATATATTTGTTTTGATTAGCACAATGCGGAATGTAAACTTAATTGAATCAAAACATAAGTGATTAAAAACAAGAGTCTTTAAAAACTTTCTGGTGGATTTAAACAATTCCACCAGAGATATATATATAATATATCGAGAGGACTCTGTGTGCAGAAATGCTCACAGCTGCTTACAAATGGAACTACTGAGAATACAGGAAATGCTAAGGATTCTGCTTACAAAGATTTCTCTGTTTTTTGTGTTTTTCAGCTATCTCAGTTGTTTTTCTATTTGCTACTCTCTTGGTTTATATAATACCAAGATTACAAAGTCAAAAAGACTGAACAAATATAAAATCTAACAGTCTTAAGCTTTGCTGCTTTTCGTCCTCTATTACCCAGTTAATGGGCTTCCACAGTGTGTTTGTATACATCTCGACGGCTGTGTGTCAGCTTTCACTGTTCAACTCCTGTTTGAATTCTTTATATGATCATCCGTCGACTTTCAGAACATCCGTTGATGATTTAATTGATCATCCGTCGACTGCTATATTAAACATCCATTGATAGCCATTTGATCATCCGTCAATGGCTTTGTTAATCATCCGTCGGTAGCTATTTTGGCACTTGACTCTATATCACTTATGCAGAATTACAAGACATCATTTATGTACAATTAATCAACCTATTCTTCATATCTAGTTAAAGTCAACATGACTTATATGCTACTACAGATTTTATACAAAGGTGCATACATAACTGTGCTACAAACTTATTATTACATAAGCTAATCACTCGATGGATAATAAGTTAATCATCCGTCGGGACTATAATGAGTTATCCGTCGGGACTATATTTCTTATCCGTCAAGTGCTACATAATTTCACTAAGTAAAATCTACTTAGATGTTTTGTTTATGAAATCATCAAGTACACAACATATGCATAACAGTAATCTCATATATTCACGTATTATCACCTTTAGGTAATTGAACTTCAGATTCCACTCTTTCCAATTCGTTTACTAACTCCTCGGTGGTCTTAATTACATCTAATTCTTTCTGTCGACATAAGGCATATGTTACCATACGGCTTTGCTTAGGTAGTTGTAAATGGATTAATTCAGAATCTTTTGTTAACCTTGGTCAAAATTTCATTCTTGAAGACTCAACGTATAGTTGTTTTCCTTCTGATCTTTGGAGAAAATCCTTGGGCATTCCACACAAACTTTCTTATTCTTTGAATAGCTGAGGATATTATCAATAAATACAATTTGCTTATCCAAGTATTCTTCGTACACCACATTTCTTAATTCCTCATAGACAACTGATACACTTGTTATTTCACATAATATCACTAGAGCTTGCAATGCTCATAACTCATTTTAATCGTAATCTCTGATATGTCCTCAGGTCGGATCTTAAGTTAATCCTCGGGACATAATACACTTTTTGAATTAGGTTTCGTAAGTAATCAATTCTTTATAGGGGTCACTTATTCTTATTCGCTGTTTTGTCCAACTCCCAATACTCAGTACATAATCTCATAATTTCATTCCTTTTCTCCATCAACACCATTGGTACACTTTACGATTCGCTTCTTATAAAGCCATTCCTTGGTCTGCCTTGTCCACTAGGCCTCCAATACCTCACCTTAATTCTTTGACGTATCCAACACTTTCTAATCCATCTTAACATATCCTTCTTATACCTGGTTATCACTATTTTTCTTTAAATTTCTGTATATCTTGGCATTTCTTCAATAAATTTAATACTTTATATTGTGAATTCCCCGTGGGATCTCATTTATTAATCCTTCTACTTGTAGCATCCAAGTGCTGGAAGAAAACCTGGGGATATCGTGATCGTTCTCCTGTGCGCATAAATTTCCTCTTACTAACTGCTAACACCGTGATCCATTATCTTCTCTTGACTTCTCCTTATCTTTCCCTTAACAACTTCGACTGAAAGGTCATACTATCCATCCTTGCTCCTTTTGGATTATAAACTCTAACTTCCGATTCCAACTTCTAAAATTCCATAGATAATTCTTCTGGTACAATTCCTATGTTCATTCTCTCCTTTTTGCTTTTCGCTTGCCTCTACATTTGCTTTTCTTCGTGAATAGATACTTCAAACTTTTATGGTCCGTATAGATCTTACACTTTTCTCCATACATATCATATTTCTCAATCTTTCAAAACAAATATTATTACTGTTAGTCCCAGTTATGATTAGGATACTTCTGCTCATAAGGTTTCGATTATCTGGGTACATATACAATAACTTTATTGTGCAACATCAACAGACATCCTATTCCCTTATGAGAAGCATCTTTATAAACTACCAAACCTCCTTGGTACTTTCGATATGATAAAGCAGGTGCTGTAACCATTTTCTTCTTTAACTCCGCAAAACTTTCTTTACCCTTCTCCATTTCATATAAATTCCTCGCTTTTCCTGGTTAGCTTTGCCAAAAATATTGCAACTTTCAAGAAATCTTGCACAAATTTTCAGTAATAACCGGTCCATGGTAAAACTTTTTACTTTTGTTGGTGCTTTTGGCCTTTCTTTATTCATAGTAATTTTAATTTCTACTGGATCTCCTATGGTCTCCTCTTCACTGATTACTTATGCTTTCTACCATCAAAACTTTCACCTTGCAACCTTCACATACTTCTTTCTTCTCCGACTCCTCAGTTGTCATTAAATGCTTCGCATGGTCCTTTGCTGACTTTAAGTAACACAAATATAACTCATCCAGATATTCCCTAAAGATTTCTTGATAGTAAACTTGTTGAGCTTTCTCTAGTCGACGTATAATCTCATACTTCCATCTTTTAATTAACAATTAGTACCGGTGCACCTTATGGGATACACCGGGTCTAATCGCTTCTTCTTCCAACATCTCTTGCATCTGCTTTACTAACTTCCTCATTTTAACTAGTGCCATTTTGTGTAAGGCCTTGGTTACTGGCTTCGTCTCAAGTGCTACATCAATCACGAGCTTCATTTCTTTATCGGGAGGAAATGTTGATAACCCATCTGGAAACATATCTTGAAACTCCTTAATTGCTATAAAATTTTCAAATTTTGTTTACTTCTGACTTTTATTTATCACATAATCATCATAATACTCACATCTTGATTACCGAAATCATCGTTATCAATTCTTTAACTTTCCTTGTCTTCTGAACCTCATCACATTCTTATTTGGCGTTTTTAGAACTATCTTTTATCACGACGGTCTATCTGGGCATCACGCTTTAATAGTTGATCCATTCCTTAGAATAATGTCAAACCCTCTTATCTCAAATGACATCAATTTTTCACAACTTATTTCCAGAAATCTCAATTCCATAATTGGTATTCACTTATGTAACAATTACACGTTCTTGACTTGCTAGTCCTTTAATCATAATCTTATCAATTCAACAGAGTAATTCATCTCATCAACAAAACCTTGAGAGATAAACAATTAAGTTTCTCTCACATCTTTTAATACTTTAACGCATAAGGTATTCACCATAATCATCCATGTTATCACGTCTGTATTCTGAATAACATATTTCACAGGAAAATCGCATATTTTCATTCTCGAAGACGCATTCCTTATTGGAGTAGCTTTATTTGATCCTTAGTACATTCCTGACTGGGTTAGTGATTTACAATTCTCGCCATATGCCCTTGTTTGCTTTCCATGCGTGAGAGGTAGATGGGACTTTGCCCGCTTGGTCCATAATACGTTGATTTCTGATTGAAAAACTTTTGCAAAGAATGATGGTATAATGAAACAACCAGAAGGATTCACAATTCAACAAAAATTAGAGTTGAAAAGAAAGAAGAAACAAGGATTTGGATATGAATGAGACAACCACATTGGTACTTAAGATGGCAAGTCTTTCATACCATATGGCATACAGTACATGATTAGGTGGCGTCCCACCCGACTCTTCGTTATTCCGACAAAATGCCTCATCATAACACTGTTCGTCCCAATCAGAAAGCAAAACTTGAAGGGAACAATTGAATTTGAAAGGAATACAAAATCCTCTTTTTTGATATCATCATAAGGAGTTTATTTAAGAAAAGAAGTTCATACATTTTTAGGAATTAAAAGAGAATATACGCTGTAATATTGAAAACAAGAACGATATCATTGGTCACCATTCACATTTCACTTGTATTCATCTTTCGAGCTTGATCGATCATATTTCCATTACTATATACAACAACTTTAGAAAGTACGTTGAAATGCCTTCACAAATTAAACATTATAGTAGATTTTTACTTGTCAAATCTTGCGGGTTTTTTATCGCACTTACACGCATAGTACTTTGTTAGGGCGAAATCACGCACTAATATTCACGCAAGTATACGCGTTCGCAAGTAATATAGAATACTTTCTAGTTCGTTACCTCAGAGACTCAGACTAATTTATTGTCTAATTTAACTCACTTACCAATGTATGACTACTTCTCAATGTTAAGATAATAACACTTAAAATTGTTGATTAAATATTAACTATAATTAACTACTTAATTAACCACTTAACTAACACTTCAATTTATCAATAATAAAACACTCATGAGATCACAACTTCATTATTACTTCCTTCTATAGCCATAGTTATTACCTTTAGCATGTGACAGTGATGATATTAATCGAATAACACAAAACTGATAAAAGCCAACTTTTATTGTACTAATACCATTCTACCAAACATCCACAATTAAGATAGAAGTTGAATAGTCATCAATTATGTTGAGTTCCTATATGTCTACAGAAATTGACAACATAACGATTTAAGCACAAGTTATCCCTTTTTGATTACATAGGGCAAATAAAACTGTTAGAGTTACCCACTAATCATGCACAACGTACATGAACCTATGCTAGCATGGCAAGTTCTAAATCTCAAGATCCACCGTCGCTTCACAAGAGATTAACACCCTATCTTTTATGTTCGCGACGCACATAAGACGAATACGCACAACCAATACTAGATATCATGCAATCATCACATACTAAAGTATTAAACAATTAACTAAAGAATTCCATAATAAATCCGTTGCAACCCCATGATCACGATTAGCCCATAATAGAACTTATCGCCATCATGGGTTCATATGAAATCATGATAAACAAACACAAGAAAATAATAACTAAACTGATTATATTAAAACAGAGTACATGACAAGAGTAAATAAGTCAAAGCAAGAAAACTAGCATCCAACGTTACAACGAAACAAGAATCACAAGAATATATGCTTCCTCTTCGTTGCTGTGTGCTAAATCGGTCTTCTTCCTTATCTCCTTCGCTTCTTGCGCAAAACACAATCTAAAACATAATCTCCTCTTAATACTCTGTGAAAAACGTCTCAAATATACCTATATAATAGTCCCATAAAACTCAGATTACGTAGAAGTTGGAAGCCAAACAGAAGTAGAAGTCTAAAATACTATATCTTTTTCCCCGACCCTGCGCGGCCGCTCAGCATTTCTGCGCGGGCGCGCAAGGCTGCTGCGCGGCCGCTCAGCATTGCTGCGCGGGCGTGCAGGACCCTTCTGGAAAAATTCCATGTTTGCTCCGTTTCTTCGCCGTAATATGCCCGTTCTTTTCCTCTCGCAATGGTGAACACATGCCAAGGCTTATTCTTGATGATTCCTCCTCCGAAATGCAACTAATACCCTGAAATGCATAAACACTAGAAAAACGCATCAAATACACAAAATACTTGACTTCAAGACACCAATTTAAGCCATTTTAAGACGTTCTAAGTGGTATAAAATGCCACTTATCACACCCCCAAACTTAAATCGATGCTTGTCCTCAAGCGTCACAGACTCAAAAACAAATAAAAATATGCATGAATGCAATCTATATGAAAATGCAACGATCCCCCTTACTACAATTAACCAACCAAATTGTCACGTCTCAACGAATACAGTTAGACACTAAAGATCAATAAACTCATGCAAACGGACATACCGCCAGAAACGTGGTGTGTGCAAATGCTTAACAGATATGCTTTGGAACTAGACCAATTACTATGACTAGACTATCCTCAAGGCAATCCTACGATTATACAAAGAATAAAAATTCTAGGCACAAAGTGATATACAACACTACAAGAACTCTGGAGCTTATTACGGAATCGTGCTTTTTATTTACAACTCAAATGCTTATTTGACCGTGCAATGAGTGAGGTCCATAAAAGACTTATACAATGGTATCCATGTAACGAGCGTTAGGTTAGCGGATCCCAGACTCTAAAAGCCTTAGGTCACTAGGCACAAAGTCCCCTAAGAACTTAATAACTCGAATACCAAAGAGCCCACTCTTGATCAATTATGCAAATTTTTTTTTTTTTCTCTGAGCAAGTGCGTTTCGCTCCGTCTTACTCAACCCTCGACTACTCGCATAACATGCGAGCCGGCTACTAGCCATTTGACGCCTAGCCACAACTAGCAACAAATTCCATTTTTACTCCATTTTTTTTCTTTTTCATGCCTTTACCACTAAGAACCTATTATCAAATTCTAAGCATAATAAATAGATTATCCTCGAAAATAATCAGATCATAACAACAATCTAGTCCTTAAGCATTCTCTAAGACTTAGTGACAATACAAGTGCTTCTAGCATGCATATCAACCTACACAACTTAATATCACTTTAATGCTATCACTACACTCGCATCAATATCACAAGTCAGTCGATAAATCATTGCAAAAAGGATCATGGTATATGCATGAGCTATATGATATGACAAACAAATAAAGCTATATATAAAAAAAAACTATATGGCAAAAATTATGCAACTATATGAACTAACTATCATGAATATGCAGCTATATGACACACACAAAATATTCCTTAACTACCACCCCCAAACTTAAAATCTTCACTGTCCCCAGTGAAGGTAGTAGAAAGGAACACAGGGTATACCTACTCGGAGTCATCATCATCATCACCCTCAGTGGGTGGAGTATCAGGCGGCGGGTATGCAGAGTCCTCACCAAAAACTGGCCACTGGATATCAGCTCCAAGGCCTCGAAAAGCAGTCCCTAACGCAAGGGTGAGCTCCTGAGCAAACCTGCTCTGCGTCTCATACATGGCATCCATCCGCCGTGAAAGCCTCCTATACTGGGCATCACCCATCCCAGCACCCTCCTGAGCTCTCGAAGAACTAGCCTCACCACGCCCTGGCCTGGCCATAGTAGCACCTCGTGCTGGACGCCCTCCTGGAAGACGATAACCCAGCCCATGCTCCTCAGGCTCACCACCGGTCCACTCCTGCATCCCATTCAGAGTGCCAAAATCTATCGGAGCTGCTGGCAACTGCAACTGCTCATGAGCCGGCCAGTTCACTCCTACTGCTCGGCATAGCTTTGTAACCGTGGATGCATAAGGGATGTTCATATGCTTTGCTCCCCTAAAAAACTTCAGAATTCCTTGGTAGATAAACTCACCAAGGTCCACATAGTATTCCTCTTTCAGAATTCCCCACAACAGCTGTGCTCTCTCAACTGTGACCTCGTGTGCATGTGAAGAAGGCAAAATATTAGCACATATAAATGCATTCCATGCACGGGCATACCTGTTCATGGCGATCGCCGGAAAGTGACGATACTCATTATTGGCTGGACTGCGGTTCCAAACTGTGCCCGGTCGACAGAGAGTCGCACAAATCAAATCCAAGTCAAAGTCCTTAGCAGTCTTTTCATTCCAGTTCTCCTCCTCGGGCTTCCTCTCTCGCTGTCCAATCACACGGCGAATCGCCACAGGATGATAATCAACCGTCAGCCCACGAACTACAGAAAACCCATTCTTTTCAGCCTTCGCGTTCGCGTGGAACTCGCGAACAACACTCATCGGTACTGCTTCGGGTGACTCACAAAAAGCTATCCACCCCTTCTCTGCAATCATGGGCAACAACTCACCATCCCTCCCTGATGGTAAAAACCCCCTCTCCTTCAGAATCGGCTTCCCCAACAGCCTAGTGTACTCCTCCTCCGCGACTCTGTCAGTTAACCGAGGCCTTGCAGCAGTACCCCTTGATGAATCAGCAGTAGGAACTGTGCTGCTGCTGTCAATAGTGCGTGCTCTCTTGGGTGCCATTGATTTGTGAATAAAAGTGTGTAAGAACTGATTTTTGATGTTTATGAGAGGGTTTAAGTGTAGGAAGTTTGTGGGAGATATGTGGGATAGGTGTATGTATATATAGGGTGTGGAGTAGGTTAAATTAGATTAAGAGTGGGGTTGAGGGATAAAATCATGGGGTAATGGGAAAAGAATTCGTGGGTTTATGGGCTGTGATGGGTTTTTGTGTGTGTGTTTTTTTTTTCTGAACTGTAAAAAATTTTCTGGAACTTGACCCCTGCGCGGCCGCTCAGCATTTCTGCGCGGGCGCGCAGCAAGCTGCGCGGCCGCTCATCATAGCTGCGCGGGCGCGCAGAGGGTCTCTGGAAATTTTTTTTTCAGCCCCTGTTTTCTGATTTTTTTTGTGTTTTTGGATAGGTTATTAACTTCTAAGGGTTCCTGTAACAACAATTCATGGGTTGCCTCCCACGCAGCGCTTCTTTTTCGTCATTAGCTTGACGTTCCGTACCTTTCTCACGTAGTCAACAACATGGCACTAACCACCTCTCGGTTTGCCATGTCCCCATAGTAGTATTTCAACCGCTGACCATTAACCTTGAATGCTTGGTCCGAATCATTCTCAAAAATTTCCACCGCTCCATGTGGAAACACAGTTTTGACAATAAAAGGTCCAGACCACCTTGATTTCAACTTCCCAGGAAAAAGTCGAAGCCGAGAGTTGAATAACAGAACTTGTTGCCCTGGCACAAATAACTTAGGATGTAGCTTCCTATCGTGCCACCTCTTCACCTTTTCCTTATACATTTTGTTATTCTCGTACACTTGAAGTCGAAATTCATCAAGTTCATTAAGCTGAAGCATTCTTTTCTTACCAGCTGCATCTAAATCCAGGTTCAATTTCTTCAATGCCCAGTAGGCCTTATGCTCAAGCTCCGCCGGTAGATGACATCCCTTACCGTACACCAACTGAAACGGTGACATCCCAAGTGGAGTTTTGTATGCTGTTCTGTAAGCCCAAACAGCTTCATCGAGCTTTAAAGACCAATCCTTCCTTGACGGACAAACAACCTTCTCTAGAATGCGCTTTATCTCTCTATTAGACACTTCCGCTTGACCATTTGTTTGCGGATGATAGGCAGTAGCTACTCGATGATTCACATTATAACGCTGCATCATAGAAGTGAACTTACGGTTGCAAAAATGTGATCCTTCATCACTTATGATTACCCGAGGTGTTCCAAACCTTGTGAAAATTTGCTTATGAAGAAAATTTAGCACTGCCTTTGCATCATTTTTTGGTAAAGCTTTAACTTCGACCCATTTTGAGACATAATCGACTGCCAGCAAGATGTACTGATTATTGCAAGACGAGATAAAAGGCCCCATGAAATCGATTCCCCATACATCAAAGACCTCGACTTCAAGCATCACCTTTAATGGCATCTCATCCTTCCTTGACAAATTTCCCACTCTTTGGCAACGATCACACCTTAAAACAAACTGATGAGCATCCTTGAACAAGGTAGGCCAGAAAAAACCTGCTTGCAGAATACGAGCTACCGTCTTCTCACCTCCATAGTGTCCACCATAAACCGTGGAATGGCAGTCTCGTAATATTCTCTCCGTCTCACAGAACGGGATACATCTCCTGATGATCTGGTCAGCTCCCTGTCTAAACAAATATGGTTCATCCCACATATACCACTTCACCTCATGCAGAAACTTCTTCTTTTGCACGGATGTCAAATTAGGAGGCATTATATTGCTGACAAGATAGTTTACAATATCTGCAAACCATGGTTCTTCCTCCTGAATTGCAAACAACTGCTCACATGGAAAAGATTCATTGATTAACGTTCTATCTTGTGAAGTAGAATCGGGATTCTCCAACCTAGAGAGATGGTCAGCTACTTGATTCTCGGTACCTTTTCTATCTTTGATCTCTAACTCAAATTCTTGAAGTAAAAGCACCCAACGAATGAGTCTCGGCTTCGAATCCTTCTTAGAAACCAGATAGCGAATAGCTGCATGATCAGTGAATACTGTCACTTTCGTACCAAGCAGATAAGATTGAAATTTCTCAAAGCCAAAGACTATAGCCAAAAGCTCCTTCTCAGTAGTGGTGTAGTTCAATTGGGCCCCATTTAAAGTCTTACTCGAATAGTAGACCACATGGAAGAGATTTTTCTTCCGTTGTCCCAAAACTGCACCTACCGCATAATCACTCGCATCACACATCATCTCAAACGGTTCTGTCCAATCTGGTGCTGTAATAACTAGTGCCGTGATCAAACTCTCCTTGAGAGTCTCGAATGCTGCCAAACATTCATCATCAAATTTGAAAGGCTCATCTTTCTCAAGTAAATTGCACAACGGCTTAGATATCTTTGAAAAGTCCTTGATGAATCGCCGATAAAAACCCGCATGACCGAGAAAACTACGGATTCCTTTCACCGAATTAGGTGGGGGAAGATTTTCAATGACTCCCACCTTGGCCTTGTCCACCTCCAGACCCTTGCTAGAGACCTTATGCCCAAGGATAATGCCTTCACGCACCATAAAATGACATTTCTCCCAATTAAGCACCAAATTAGTTTCCACGCATCTTTTGAGTACGGCGCGCAGATTATTTAAACATTCATCATATGAGTGTCCAAAGACGGAGAAGTCATCCATGAACACTTCGACGTTATTTCCAATCATGTCAGAGAATATAGCCATCATACATCTCTGAAAGGTGGCCGGGGCGCCACATAACCCAAACGAAACTCTACGAAAAGCAAATGTGCCAAATGGACAAGTGAAGGTAGTCTTTTCCTGATCCTCTGGTGCAATACAAATCTGATTATACCCGGAATAACCATCCAGAAGACAAAAATACTCATGTCCCGCCAATCTGTCAAGCATTTGATCAATAAATGGAAGAGGAAAGTGATCCTTTCTTGTGGCTTTGTTCAATTTCCTATAATCCATGCATACTCTCCATCCTGTAACTGTTCGAGTAGGGATGAGCTCATTCTTTTCATTTGCGACCACAGTGATACCTCCTTTCTTAGGAACATATTGTATAGGGCTCACCCACGAGCTGTCAGAAATAGGATAAATAATGCCTGCATCTAGCCATTTCAGAATTTCTTTTTTCACTACCTCCTTCATGATGGGATTCAGTCTTCGTTGCTGTTCCACAGTTGGCTTACTTCCTTCCTCTAGCAGAATTTTATGCATACAATATGAAGGACTTATCCCCTTGATGTCTGCTATGGTCCATCCTATA
This sequence comes from Apium graveolens, assembly GCF_009905375.1. NCBI lineage: Eukaryota > Viridiplantae > Streptophyta > Magnoliopsida > Apiales > Apiaceae > Apium > Apium graveolens. The sequence goes on from NW_027418764.1 coordinate 101,281, forward strand.
GCCGATTTGAATTTTCTCAAAATCCTTAAGAGCTTGTCTTCCTCACTACCTGAAAGGTCAGCTGAAATAATAACAGGTAACGTAGATGAATCACCTAAAAAAGCATACCTCAAGTGTTCAGTTAATGGTTTGAGCTCTAAGGTAGGTGCTTCCTCTATTGATGGTTTGAGCTTCCCTTCAGCGTTCTTGAGGTCAGAAGTACCAAGAGATTCAAATGGTATATCCAGCTTTCGCTTCCAGGGAGAAGCGTTCAGATATTGTAATTGCTCATTGCTATCTTCATCATCACTGTCAAATTCCCCCACTAAGGCCTTTTCCAATGCATCAGACATTAGCATGTGCTCGAGTTCCGAAGTAACTGCGGAATCAATCACATCCACTTTTAAGCACTCCTCATCTTCTGTAGGGAATTTCATTGCCTTGAATACGTTGAAGGTCACATCCTGGTCTTGGACTCGCATAGTAAGTTCACCTTTTTGCACATCTATCAAGGTACGGCCAGTAGCCAAGAAAGGCCTCCCCAAGATTATGGGAATCTTCTTATCTTCCTCAAAATCCAGAATAACAAAATCTGCAGGAAAGAAGAGCTTATCCACCTTGACGAGCACATCCTCAACTATGCCCCTTGGGTAAGTAATGGAACGGTCAGCCAATTGTAGCGACATGTATGTGGGTTTTGGATCAGGCAGATCCAGCTTTTTAAAGATCGACAAGGGCATCAGATTAATGCTTGCTCCCAAATCACAAAGGCACTTGTCAAAAGTTAGATTGCCAATGGTGCAAGGAATGGTGAAGCTTCCTGGATCTTTCAGTTTTGGTGGTAACTTTTGCTGCAGAACAGCGCTGCATTCTTCCGTGAGAGCAACGGTTTCAAGGTCATCTAGTTTCACCTTCCTTGAAAGAATAGTCTTCATAAACTTCGCATAACTAGGCATTTGTTCCAGAGCCTCAGCGAAAGATATATTGATGTGAAGTTTCTTGAACACCTCCAGAAACTTCCCGAACTGTCTATCCAGCTTTTATTGCTGCAATCTCTTAGGAAAAGGTGGTGGAGGATAGAGCTGTTTCTCCCCTGTATTAGCCTCAGGCAGAGTGTGTTCAACAGTAGTCTTCCTTGGTTCCGCCGCTTTCTCCTTTTGCTTAAATTCTTCATCTCTAACTTCAGCTTCGAGTTCTTTTGCCTTTTCAGCATCAGCTACTTTTCCAGACCTTAAGGTAATAGCCTTGACTTGCTCTTTAGCTTCCTTCCTGCCTGGTACTTCCGTGTCACTGGGAAGAGTGCCAGGTTGACGATTGAGCACTGCATTGGCTAATTGACCGATTTGATTTTCCAAGGTCTTGATAGAAACCGCCTGACTCTTGCACAACAACTTAAGTTCCTCAAAATCAGCACTAGTAGGTGCAGCTGCACTTCCCTATTGAGGATATGATTGCCTTGTAGCATACTGCTGTGGTTGCTGGAATCCAGGTGGGTTAAACTGTTTACTTACTCCTTGCTGATATGGTGGCTGAATAGCATTCTGATTATTCCCCCAGCTGAAATTTGGATGATTTCTGTTGTTAGGATGATAGGTCGCTGGCACAGGCTGCTGTTGTCGCTGATAATTATTCACATACTGAACAGATTCGTTGACAAGAGAACACTGATCCGTAGCATGAGAACCTGCACAAAGCTCACAAACCATAGCTATTTGATTAACTCCATACATAGCCAAAGAATCAACCTTCATTGATAGCGCTTGGAGCTGGGCTGCAATAGCGGTGGCTGCATCAACTTCCAGAATACCTGCTACCTTGCCTAATGTTATCCTCTGAGTTGGGTTCTGATGCTCATTTGCAGCCATCGTCTCGATAAGATTATACGCCTCAGTATAGCTTTTAGCCCATAAGGCGCCTCCAGCTGCTGCATCGAGCATGGGCCGAGATTGGGCCCCCAAACCATTATAAAAACCAGTGATTACCATCCAATTCGACATTCCATGATGTGGACATTTTCTCAACATTTCCTTGTAGCGTTCCCAAGCCTCGCACATAGATTCTGTAGGTTGCTGCGCAAACTGAGTAAGAGCACTCCTCATAGCAGCAGTCTTTGCCATTGGATAAAACTTCACCAGAAACTTTTGCGCAAGATCTTGCCACGTAGTGATGGACCCAGCTGGTTCAGAATGTAACCAGTCTTTAGCCTTATCCCTCAGTGAGAATGGGAAAAGCCTCAACTTGATAGCCTCATCAGTCACGCCATTATACTTAAAAGTGCTGCAGATCTCGATAAAATTCCTTATGTGCATGTTGGGGTCTTCCGTTGCCACTCCTCCAAAAGAAACAGAATTCTGCACCATCTGAATAGTGCCCGGCTTGATTTCAAAGGTGTTAGCTTGAATAGCCGGATAAAGGATGCTTGACTGAATGTCATCAATTTTAGGCCGAGAAAAATCCATAAGAGCTGGATCAGCTTGAACAATACGATCTCCCATGTTTACTGGTTCTTTCTGCTCAGTTTCTGAATCCGAATCCTCAAAATCTAACTTCTCCGGTGTATCAAGAACTTCATCTTTCTCCTCAGCTGTATCTAAGGTCCTCTTGCGAGCACGAGAACGAGTTTGCATAAACGTTTGCTAAAGTACCTGAAACACAACCGAAAAGAGTAATTAACTACTACGTCCTAATCACTGAGTCCTAATGACCAATGATGGTAAGTACATAAACTAAACAAATACGCCGAGTCCCCGGCAGCGGCGCCAAAAACTTGTTAGGGCGAAATCACGCACTAATATTCACGCAAGTATACGCGTTCGCAAGTAATATAGAATACTTTCTAGTTCGTTCCCTCAGAGAATCAGACTAATTTATTATCTAATTTAACTCACTCACCAATGTATGACTACTTCTCAATGTTAAGATAATAACACTTAAAATTGTTGATTAAATATTAACTATAATTAACTACTTAATTAACCACTTAACTAACACTTCAATTTATCAATAATAAAACACTCATGAGATCACAACTTCATTATTACTTCCTTCTATAGCCATAGTTATTACCTTTAGCATGTGACAGTGATGATATTAATCGAATAACACAAAACTGATAAAAGCCAACTTTCATTGTACTAATACCATTCTACCAAACATCCACAATTAAGATAGAAGTTGAATAGTCATCAATTATGTTGAGTTCCTATATGTCTATAGAAATTGACAACATAACGATTTAAGCACAAGTTATCCCTTTTTGATTACATAGGGCAAATAAAACTATTAGAGTTACCCACTAATCATGCACAACGTACATAAACCTATGCTAGCATGGCAAGTTCTAAATCTCAAGATCCACCGTCGCTTCACAAGAGATTAACACCCTATCTTATATATTCGCGACGCACATAAGACGAATACGCACAACCAATACTAGATATCATGCAATCATCACATACTAAAGTAGCGTAATCTGCCCGTTCTTTTCCTCTCGCAATGGTGAACACATGCCAAGGCTTATTCTTGATGATTCCTCCTCCGAAATGCAACTAATACCCTGAAATGCATAAACACTAGAAAAACGCATCAAATACAAAAAATACTTGACTTCAAGACACCAATTTAAGCCATTTTAAGACGTTCTAAGTGGTATAAAATGCCACTTATCATACTTTAACAATCCAATCATAATGTCGTTCCTACTAGATAACTTCAAGTTTTCTCTTTTAAATTTAGAATAACCACGAATCATTCAACATAACGATCCTTTTGTTAATAATATTCTTCTTTTTTTTAGAAAAATCTGGAAATCTTCCCAATCTTTTTCGATCACACCGAGGCCCTTTTTTAATCAATGAATTTTTTAAACTTAGATGGTCTCTGCAACTGGATGAACAATTATTCCGTACGCGGATTCTGTTATTAACCTTGTCAAATAATATTGGAACCTTAGCGTTAGGAATAATCAACTTCTTCATAATCGCGGGTTACTTTGTTTTCTGAATTAACAATACTAAGTCTGAAACAAGTATCCTTCCGGGTAATTCAGGTCTTTTAACAAACAAGAAACTCAAGTAGTAACTTGACAACCAATGTTTAAAACTTGTTTTATTCAAAAAGGCTTTTAGAAATTTTGGAAGGAAAAATCTTTTTTTTTTGAAAACTTGTTAAAAATTTTGAAAATCACCAATCTGGTTGTCCTTACTATATAAGTTGGTTGTTGTCCTTCCGACCTATAACAAGGTACCACATCAAAGGAACGATCACAGAAAAGTCCGTTTACTTTAATGTACCTTTTCTCCTTCATCGTGTCCATTTACCTTCCTTAATCAACGAAACTTCAATTGTCGTTGCATATTATCTTATTCGTAGCTTCACATCAAGGCTCCCATACTGGTAATGCTCCCGTTAACAACTTTACAATCGTTAAGTGGAACAGACTATCCAATAGTCAGCAATTTGTCTAATGTCACATCATCTTATTAAAATATACATCACATCATCATAATACCATTATCTAACTCAAAGAAATCTCCAGATTCGTAATCTTCTCTAACTCTCTATTTTCAACACTTATCTACTCTATTCCACAAGCTAGTCATGGGTAGCCTAATCACTAATAGCTTCTTGTAACCAGGTAACAGCTATCCTCCGAAACACTTGAATCTTCTTTCCAAACTTCTTCTCACCCTTATTTGTATCTCAATACTCACCATTTACTGCAACTCCCTAATCCATCCTCATAGGTACAATTGCTTCATAGGACAAGTTTCAGACTGAGGGTATAGAACATGATGCAGGGTAAACTGAAGAGATACACTCACAGCCGAATGTCCAGTAAAATAAAATTAAACAGATGGAGGTTCATAAATAGGTAATTTTGTATCAAAAGGGGGTAGAATAGCGTAAAATAGCTTAAAAAGGTGCAACTATCATAACAGAAGATAGTACCGTTAATGCTGACGGAGGAACAAGGTTCAAATCTGCAAGAAGATGACGATCCTCGAACGGAAAGCTCCAAACGATCAAATGTTACAAAGATATCAGGATCTGCCATTGCCGTTGCCTGGAAATCACGTCACCAGCTAAAAATTCCGAATCGCAATACGAACCGTGCCGGAGACTTACTATACAATCGCACTCATCCTCACGACGTCTTATCTTTCTATTTCCTGATCCTAATCCTAACCCTCTACCCAATCCCGACAATCTAGGCTTGTTTCAGTGACTTATAACCTGTAGCTCTGATACCAACCTGTGACGCCCTCCAAACCCGGGTCAGAAGTTTGGGGTCCCCAACACATACACAATATATAAACCTGTATAAAAAATAATATTTTCAATGACCCTGCTTTACATAACCACGGATCGCAACAGGTTAAAGTATGAAAACAAGCCACAACCTTAACTTTTATTACAATGTACCAAAACCCAACTAATTTAACTTACAACTGATAATAAAATTATTTTTTACAATCGTACTATTTCTCTACCGTATGAAGCTCCTTGCTAGCTCGATCCGACTCAAACTGGAACCTTAGCCCGAACTTTGGACTGAAGAACTTTACTATCATCCATAACCGTTTCAACTGTAAAATAAATAAAAAGAATCACAAGGGTGAGCTAACTAGCTCAGCAAGTCACAATTACAATAATTGAAGCTAATCAATGATCAAACGAGATGATTCAGAAGAATCAAGTTTATTGCTAAACAATCATTAGAATTGGATATTCATTTTAAGTTTTAAAAACCAAGGTTAGGCTGCTGATCAGTCACGCACTAACCCCGAGCAAGCACACAGCACTGCTCTAATTACTGGATCCAAGGCACACATTGGCCTAACTTGACCATTGGTATAGTCTGACCACGAATCTGGTCCACATATATAAAACTATCCAATCCTAAAGCAGTTCAATATGATAAACAATATAATTCGATAAAACAAGATCATAATCAATGATGGTTAAACATTTGAATAAAAACGTAAGAAAACTCATGGATATCTCAAGGGTGTATCAAGGTATGTATAAGAAACGGTTTTCAGTCTGTAAAACGATCAGGTAGTGGACAAATACTGATTTTTCAAGGTATAGTTCTTTGATGTTATAAAGAATGGTTGGAGTATAAAAGTTTCTGTGTTTTCAAACAATTTTTGCTCCAGACGAAATCGGACAGCGTTCCCTTTGTTTATCGGACTACCCATCGAAACATTATCGACGTCAACAACACAAAGCACAATCCAATTTTCACAATTCCACAACCATTTCCATACGAAACTAATTACACGACTCTTTTTATTTATTCTATAAAAATTAGGACTTAGAATAAATTCATCACCGTCCACCGTCGACTCGCCATGGCTCATCGTCGACGGCGGTAAAACCGGGAGGTACCCTATTCGAGTTTCCAATCACGGCTCTACCGATTAAATTCTTAATAATTAAAATTCATGCTTCGAAAAATAACAGAAATTCATTCGAGTCTTATATTTAATTAATAACCTAAAATATGAAACATCAGTTCAAATTTTCTTAAATCCTCAAAGAATTAACTGGCAAAACTCATACAACAATACAACTGGAACACGGGCGCGTGCATCACACGCACGCCGGCCACCACGCCGAAAAATATACGGAAGCGGCCGGAAGGAAAATAACAGGAAACACAAACAGTAGCAACGCATATACACATATATACGCACATACATATATATCAACGAACATGATTACAACTAAAACAAGTAGCCGGAACCAATCGGAAGAAAACGACGGCGGCGGTGGCACAACCGGGAAAGGAACCGGGAAAAACAGAGATGGGTGTCGCCGGAAGGAGAGTACAGCGGCGCCAGCAACAAGAGAACGGGATAATCAAAAAGAAATAAGGAGAGTGAGAGAGACTGTTGAGAGAGAGAGAAAGAGGGATAAAGAGATGGGGAGGAACAAGAAACAGGGGTGTGCGTATGTTTATATATATATTTTTATTTTTTATTCAATCTACAACTGCGACGTATCTGCAAAACAGCTGAAATCCTGACACGTGGTATTTTCCTTTCTAACAGCCTCATCTTATCCGTATTTTACAAATTTAACGAACATCACGCGAATAAAAAAAATAATTCCCAAAAATTCCAAATAAATTTTAAAATATTCTAAAAATCCCGAAATTAATAAAATAAAATTTTCATAATTTTTAAAACATTTTTGAAATGCAACTCGTATCCGTATTTCATAATTAGCGAACCAAGCTGCACTTAAAACAAATTCAGAAAATTGTGAAAATAGTCTTAAAATGTTACAAATATCCCGAAGTTTATAAAAACATAAATTTTGAATTTTTTAAACAATTTTTGAAATGCAATTTGTACCCGCTTTTCTCGATTAAAAGAACCAACGTGCGGGTAAAATTAATCTCAAAAATCCCCAAAATAATTTTAAAATTCTCAAAATATTCCAAATTTAAATAAATTTGAGTTTCATAATTTTTGAAGAATTCTGGAATTAAATATGGATTTTACAATTAAATGTAATCAGAAAATCATACAGGGTTAAATAATTGATACAATATTGATATCTAAATTTTATAAAATCCCAAAAATAATTATTATAATTATAAAACCATAAGAATGATTTTAGAGATAATCTAAATTTTTATGCAAATAAATTTGCATTTAATCCACTTTTAAAAGTGAAACAACTCAGTATAATTCTATAATTAATTACGAGGACAACCCGACACACTATAAATCACACATACATAATAATAAAACAACACCGAGCTGACAAAACTATACACATAATTCATTTATTCAATAATTCCATAATTACACATTTAAATTATATAAAAAAATACACGAGTCGTTATATCCCAGCTCGCATGTCACGAGCCCAGCTCGCACGTCACGAGCCCAACTCGCACGTCACGAGCCCATCTCACATGTGCTGGCCCAAGTCACATGAATCCACAATTTTATCTCACACATGAGAGCCCAACTCACATGTGAGAGTCCAGCCATTCAATGTACCCACGGGGAGATGTTTAGGGTCCATGACCGAAAGCGGGCATAACACAGATGACTGGCTTCTTCTAGTACCGGTGACACCTGAATGCATTATGTATTCCGACAGAAATGAAAATAAATACACAAATTACTCATGACTTTTGATGATTCGATTGTTGCCCGATATGCAGTCTAGAGTACAAAATTAAAGTTTGCACATTAGCAATGTAATATCCCGTAAATTTTAGAATTAGATTAATAATAGAATAATAGAATAAAAAGAATTTAAATTAGACAAGGACTAGAATTTAAAATTAAATTAGACTAAGGGGCCTAAAATTTGGATTAGATTATAATATGGATAACTTGTAGGTTAAGATATAGGGTTTTATAGCATTATAAATACACCATATTCGTCTTCCTCGTTTTAATTATTAAAATTCGTAGGGCTTTCGGGCACAAAAATCAGCAGTCTTGTAAAATTCATAGAAAATTCATCGTAATTCATAATTCAGTGATCCTGGACTTTTCGGAAAGATCTTTTCATTCTCTACTACTTTTTGTGTTTCGTGGTTTTCAAGATAACGTAGTTTAGAGGGTTAAAAAGGCTAATTTGAGATCTGGTCAGATTTTGAGGTAAGTTTTCAATCGATTTTGCTAGTATTTTCTAAACTATATGTTACGTGTGTATATTTGATTATAAAAATTTGGGCCAACTGATGATATATTTGAAAGTATAATGTGTTAAAATATACGTATTATTGTGCATGTGTGGTGTACCAACGATAATTTTAGATCTTTGATTTGTGCCATGGTTTGTAAAAATATCGAATAAGAACTTATGACCGTAGTCACCGGATTGTAGTGGCAGTTTTCAGAAAATTTAGGAACGTTATCACCGGGTTGTAGTGGTCGTGGCATGGATTATGGATTTTAAATTATTATTGTTTATGTGCTATGTATATCAAATAAGAATATGAAAGTATATCGAAAGTGTTTATTTCGTATGTCGTATATCGTATCGTATGGATTATCGTATTTTGTTATATGTGTTCATGTTACTTGGCCTACTACTTGGATCGATTGGTTTCTTTCTGGGCTGTATAGCTCATTACTTACAATTTCAGGTTTCGTCGTCGATTTCGAGTTGGTTAGCATTCAAGTTCGTGGACTTAAGATTGGACTAGAATGACTTTTGGACTTCTGTTAGCTGAGCTTTTGTAATAGTCACCATTGTAATAGACTTTTTGATTAATAAGGTGGATTTTGTATTAGTTTTGGTGTAGATTTAATAGTCCGGAAGTGCGTGCTGTCCTGGTAGTTAGAAGTAATAGATTCATACCGACAAAAAAAAAGTGATAGATTCATATGATTTTCGAAGAAGTAGGTTTATTTAGTTATTTATTTTGTTTATTTCAGGAATTACGAGAAGCCTAAAATATTTTATTAGAATTTTGTTGTGAAAGATATTAGGATTGTGCAACAACTTGGGAAATAGTTTACACTTTAGGGTGTTACATTACAATATTGGGAACATTTGTCGAAATTATTCATTTTAGTTTTGTACAGTAATTTTTCGTTTAATTCCGTTTTGTATTGTAATTTTTTTGTTTGATTCCAAGGACGGAATCATTTATAAAGGGGTATATATGTAATATACATGAATTATTTATATATTAGATATAATAATAATAATAATAATAATAATAATAATAATCTTGGTAATAATTATAAAAGAAGAATTTATTATTTAAACTATTTACTGCTAAGAAAGAAAAAAAACCGGGCCTAGAGTACTACTCCTAATTGATTATTGGGCTTGGATTATATAAACTGTTGTTACGTCTTATTTTATATTTGCATACCTAAAGAGAGTTACACTAGAGCCGCGGGAAGGAGGCGATATAGAGATGGTAGCGTGGGTGTACAGCCGAGTCTGCTAATACTGAACAAGATAGTGAGGTACCTTTTCTTTTATAACAACACATGCATGATTAAGGTGATATATGGTTATAGATAGAGGTGGCCAACCGTGCGGGTCGGGCGGTCCGGGCCGGGTTGGAAGCGGGTTGTAACCGGAAAAACTGAACACTGAACCGACACTTGAACTGACCGAGTCGGGCCGGGCTGTGCGTGAACTTAAAGAAAGTAACTCGGATTCGGCACTGAAGTCATGTGCGTGCCAGGCGGTTCATGGGTTGGCGGGTTACTCGGTTCACGGGCTGAAAGCTCACGGGTTCACGGGCTTGACACTTGAATTGATTTTATTTATATTTGTTGTCTGCTGACATCTGTTGACAAGTGCTGTCCATATGACATATAAGCTCATCATCTCCCCCGGGCCGAATAAATGCATCCCCATCCATCATGTCACATAATCTGTTTTTTTAATTAAATGTGTGAGAAAACTCGAAATTATTTACATAATTTATTCGAAATTAGTATATTAATATTTATTAAAATATAAGCTCATAATATAATTAATAAAATGTAACACTTAATAATTTTATTAAAATGTAACACTGCAGAGAACAAATGGAAATGGCACAGCGCGTGACACACAACCGGGCGGGCTGTGCGGGCTGTGCGATCTGCATAGTTTGTGCGGCTCGTGCGGGCTTCGCCTGTGCGGGCTCGTGCGGGTTAGTGCCGGTCCCGGTTTTTTAAAACTAAATTCATATTCGGTTCGCTTCTTTTGGCGGGTTGTGCGGGTTTGAACCGGCCCGAATCGGGCCGAATATTTTACGGTTTCCGTACGAGCCGGTCCCGAATGAGCGGTTCGAACCCGCACGTTTGGCCACCTCTAGTTATAGACTTATAGGTGATCTAGGTTTACTTCTATTAATATAGCATGTTTGGATCATCAAGTGCCAAACATACAACAACAAATAAATTTATATATTAAGTTTGGTGTTACCGTTAATATAAGTGTGTTTTGTATCAAAATTGTCACTATTTTATTTTGATATATTTATGATCATTATTCAATACTTAAAAGATGCATATTTTGTGTCTCGTGTAAACTAGTTTTATGGCCAAGTTGTTTTAATAAAATTTTGGCGATAATATTTTTTAGTTATTATTATTATCTTGCTGAATTTTCTTTTATTTGTATCTAATTATATTACTTTATTTTTCATTTACATTTACTATGATCAAACAATTGTTAATTTAAACTCTTATAATGTACTAAGTTACGAGTTTACATTAATATTGTATATGAATTTGTTGGCTTACCCTGTACAACTAGTTAATCATTAATAATTATTTTATTAATATTCCCGCATTAGTCCCGTCCCCAAATTTTAAGACTTTAAAATTAGTAATAAAAGGTTGAGACAAGTTTTAATGCTATAAATATATTAGTACACCCTATATTTTATGGTATGTTAAAACTAAAACTATAATTTTAACTTTTGGCCGAGGTTATATTGCATTGTTAGTATAGAGCCGAGAGTATTACTTTATTATATATTATTATCGAATAAGCTAGGCACATGATTCATTGTTATGAGCATGTATGATTGAAACAAAAAAAACATGTTTGTAAAACTGAAAAAAGAGAGTCTATTTTTAATATTAAATTATATTTTTATATTTAGATTGGGAGCCTAAATGTTAGAGGATCGTTTGCTGATTTCGATAATATTAGAATTTACGATTTTCGAGGTACGGATTTCGTCTCCTTTTATTTAGCGCTACTCCTCTTAGCATTTAGAAATATTTGATTTGTTCAGTTCTTCTGTATCCTGCTCATTCAATATTTGATTTGACTTTTTATGACTTCCGAAAATTGTTTTAAAATTGATTTAAAAATTTTAAATATCTGTTTATGCGATTTTCAAAAATTATCTATGACAACCTCTGTTTTGGAAGTCTAAATTATATATCTCAGGTGATTTTAAATTTTGCGAGAATATTTTTATTTGAACCCTTAGAGATATAGGGTATACCGAGTTAACCGGCTGTAGGGATACTACAGCCATGTCATTGCGGCCAGTGTGATTGGTCACATCGTATCCTTCTGTTAGGTCTTGGGAGGAGCTTTGCGCATTTGATATTTGTTCAGGATACGTGGGTGCACCCAGAGTTTGATTTGTGATTTGATTTATTGTGACGTTGTATATGTCGTACACGTTATCCATTCTGATGCACGCATTAGGTACCCTATGATGTGTGTATTTGTATATGTTCTGATCTCGGTATGAAATATCCTAACCCCTTGTTATTTCAGCCATGCTTGTTTTTAAAATTATTATTTTATTATAAATTGTTAAATCTTCATTTCTGATTTTTGTTTTATAAATTTTATTCAAATCCGTACTGGGCGTTTGGCTCATGCCGTATTCTTTTTCTGGCATGTGCTTAAGGGGATTTGGGACTGTGTGATGGAGAGTTACCCCATTTATTGATTAGGATTTCAGACTCTATCAGTATCTAGACTTAATTATTTATTGGAGATTTTAACATTTATATTATTGGTTTAGACAGTTTGGAGATTTAATATTGTTATGGAGATTTTAGACTGTATAATTATTGTTTAGAAATATATTAGTGCTCTATTTGTAGGTTTATGAATTATAGGTAACATCTCCTTCTATTTTTTAAGAAGGGGTGTTACAAGCAATCTATCAACAACTCCACATCTTGTAGCTGAACACGATAAGGTAAGTTGGGTTCGAAGGCGCATTCGTTTGCTTTTGTTTATCGTCGTATAAGTTGTATACAATCTCTCACAAATTTTTTAGTGAAATATATATAAGCTTAAATGGACTTTCAGCCCATTTAAGTTACTTACGTTATACCCCAAACACCCACTATTAATGTTCTCTTCACAATTTCTTAAAATTTAAACTTTTTACTCATAGTCCATTCTAAAGTAGGATCGTATACAAAATTAAATAATTTTAGTTTAAATTTTAAATAATATTTTTAGACAGCTTTTCACAGGACATGTCATTATCATGTCAACCTAGGACATACAAAGAAGAATGCTCTATAAGTAAGATATATTCCCAAGTCTAATAAGGTTGATTGCTAGGTCACATACACTGTAGAAGGGGGTTGAATACAGTGTATACTACAATCAAATCGAATTAAGAACACAAGTATGAAACACAGAATAATCTTATTAATAAAACAGTATTGCAATGAAACCGTTCTCTCTTAGTGATGAACAAATATCACGAGAGCTGCTAGTGTTACAATGAATAATATTCTTGATTAAGATAACACTTTTAGTGTAAACCATATGCTGTGTTTATATAGACACACAGTTACAAGATAATCTTCTAATTGATATCGAATATGATTCTTTTCCTAAAATATATCAATTAGTTATCTTTTCCTCCAAGTCTTCTATTCTTCATAAAATTCTTCTCCATGCATATCTCTTCTTGTTTTAGTCTTGATCTTTTTTCCTTCCAATCAGCCGGCTTCCTTATCTGAATGTCTTCTTAAGTCCTGATATTATCTTCTGATGAATATCTTCTGATATCTTAAGTTCTGATAACTTAAGTTCTGATATCTTAAGTTCTGACTTCAGTATAAGTACTGATTTCCAGTTAAGTCTTGATTTGTCCTGTTAGTCAAGATCTGAAAACTAAACACAAATCATTATTAGACATGACATCACAAATATATCTAACAATCTCCCCCTGTCACACCCCCAACTTTAACAGAAAAATAAATATAGCTATTATATCATTTTAATGAAGAATACACAACCAAATCCAAGATCTTACAGTTTAGGGTTTGGAATAGCCCAACACTACCAACTATTACATCTGATTACAAATACCGAGTCCTCATACAACTATTATTACTTATTCTACCTGAGCTCGAACATAAGCATCAGCATCACAGGTCTTACGGGCAGTCTGCTTGAATCTAACCATAGCTGCTAGCTGTAATATGAGGATAAAGCAAGAAGTGAGCCAAATGCTCAACAAGTGCTAACAACACAACACAAAACATAAATCGAGATATACTTTTAAGAATGCCAATGGAAAGACATAACTAATGATAACGAGAGATAAAACTATGTGAGATGGCATCATTTTGCTTGTATCAAAACAATTTTAAAAATCATGTCTTAATCAAAATCATTTTATGACGCTACGGATTACAGCCGGTGATCAGCCGCGAAGTAATCCCGAACCTCGCTGGGTTCTAAAACATTAACGGGAATCCCTAGGCAACTTTTAAGCCTAATATAAGTGTGGAAAGGACTCGCGTCTCAGTCCAGATCCACTATTCAAGAAAACATTTATCCCCCTTTGGGACTGAAAACCCATATTTTATTTATTTCAAAAGCTGATGCCGAATTGTAACAAAATCTCTTTTAACAGTACACATTTTTATTAAGGGAATATAGATCAACTCGAAACACGGGAAATATGGTACTAAATCTCAGGGCCATGATTCACAAAACTTTACTCTATTAGGGTAACCAAAAGGTTTTCATATGTCAGAACTTGGACAAGAAAATATGGTGAGACTAATGGATAATATGAAGGGGTAATGCCAAACTGGGCTTAAAGCAATGGTTTCTCGTCAAGGTACAGGTGTTGGATCATTAAGAAGATAAGCTTCACGAATACTATGGGTGTTAAGGTAATGATCTCTAGCTCAGGATGAATGTATATATCAGAATTGTCAAGCTTTAGGATAGGAAAGAGGGTATCAATCAATGAGGAATCATGTTGGTAAGTTTCTGACTATCAAAGTTCAAGGTAAGGTTCTATAGGGGTTCAAGTATCAGGATGAGATATCAATACTTAGGAATCATCATCATGTTAATCAAGAGGATCAATCAAGTAATATAATAACTCTTTATTTTATCATGGCATTTAACTATCATGAAAAGACTTTTGAACTACTTGCAATACATACTTGAGGGTTCATGGCATCTCTATGTAATTCAAAGATATGCGAGAGATACGCTTGATTTAAACATATCAAAATGACTCAGGATAATTGCATCGATAAATATGAACTGTTTATAGTAAATATGAAGGTCAAGTTGAATCACTTGCCTTGAGATAGGCTGGTCTGGTCTGACTGGTAGGAGCAACTGGAGCTTCACTCGACTTTTATGGCAAGTTTTCCCTCGTCTCGAGATCCTACATAAATAATAATAATCCTCATTATAATATATTCTTACCATCTCAACCTATTTACAACCCGAAATTAAACACGGATGGCACTTAGGCCTATATGCACTTAATTTATATCCACCTTTATATTTCAAATGTACACACGTAGCCACATAATCACATATCATATATTAATACCAAATAACACCATAATGCAACACTAGGCTTGGATGATCTCGACTCACAACTTAAGTCACTTGGTCGCTAAACTAGACAAGATCTTCAAATTTTGGCTTCCAAACTCGATGTGCCTTTCCTAAATTATCCAAAACCTATTGACCCTCACTTGTGCATTTTGCTCTACTGACCTTATACTATCTTAAAACTATGTTGGTCGACCTAATACTCACTTCTAAGTGTTCTAAAACTATGTGATAAGTGAAAGTGCTCACTGGTGCAAATTTCAGAATGACAACTATGGTTTCTTGAGTACATTAGACACTCTTAAACTACAAGTTTTCCTTCAAAACTTTTACACAATACTCTCCTGACCTAAGGGCATCTCACAAACTTGATGTGGCTCAAGGGCCTGTCTTGGGCCTTCTTGGGCCTAAGCTAAAAGTCCAAGGTTCCCCTGTTTTTCTGGGCAGAAAATGCCCTGACTTGAATTAACTTGTGACACATGATTCTAACTCATATCCTATGCACTATGGTTGGCAAAACTTCTCTGACACTCCCTCTAACTAAGGCCCAATTGGGCCTAATGAGGGCCTACCCATGACATGGTCAAATCTCCCTATTTCTAAGTTGCAACAAAACTGTCCCCTGCTGGACAGATTTTGTTATTCTACTTGTGCACCTAACCAAATGACATGCAAACCTCCAACCAACTCCTAAAACCTTTTATATACTCCCAATACTAACTTCTGGTAGCTTGGGCCTCAAAGTGCATGTTAGGGCGAAATCACGCACTAATATTCACGCAAGTATACGCGTTCGCAAGTAATATAGAATACTTTCTAGTTCGTTCCCTCAGAGACTCAGACTAAGTTATTGTCTAATTAAACTCACTCACCAATGTATGATTACTTCTCAATGTTAAGATAACACTTAAAATTGTTGATTAAATATTAACTATAATTAACTACTTACTTAACCACTTAACTAACACTTCAATTTATCAATAATAAAACACTCATGAGATCACAACTTCATTATTACTTCCTTCTATAGCCATTGTTATTACCTTTAGCATGTGACAGTGATGATATTAATCGAATAACACGAAACTGATAAAAGCCAACTTTCATTGTACTAATACCATTCTACCAAGCATCCACAATTAAGATAGAAGTTGAATAGTCATCAATTATGTTGAGTTCCTATATGTCTACAGAAATTGACAACACAATGATTTAAGCATAAGTTATTCCTTTTGATTACATAAGGCAAATAAAACTGTTAGAGTTACCCACTAATCATGCACAACGTACATGAACCTATGCTAGCATGGCAAGTTCTAAATCTCAAGATCCACCGTCGCTTCACAAGAGATTAACACCCTATCTTATATGTTCGCGACGCACATAAGACGAATACGCACAACCAATACTAGATATCATGCAATCATCACACACTATAGTATTAAACAATTAACTAAAGAATTTCATAATAAATCCGTTGCAACCCCATGATCACGATTAGCCCATAATAGAACTTATCGCCATCATGGGTTCATATGAAATCATGATAAACGACACAAGAAAATAATAACTAAACTAATTATATTAAAACAGAGTACGTCACAAGAGTAAATAAGTCAAAGCAAGAAAACTAGCATCCAACGTTACAACGAAACAAGAATCACAAGAATATATGCTTCCTCTTCGTTGCGGTGTGCTAAATCGGTCTTCTTCCTTATCTCCTTCGCTTCTTGCGCAAAACACAATCTAAAACATAATCTCTTTCATATTCTCTATGAAAACGTCTCAAATCTACTTATATAATAGTCCCATAAAACTCAGATTACATAGAAGTTGGAAGCCAAACAGAAGTAGAAGTCTAAAATAATTCAGCTTTTTCCCCGACCCTGCGCGGCCGCTCAGCATTTCTGCGCGGGCGCGCAAGGCTGCTGCGCGGCCGCTCAGCATTGCTGCGCGGGCGCGCAGGACCCTACTGGAAAAATTCCAGGTTTGCTCCATTTCTTCGCCGTAATCTGCCCGTTCTTTTCCTCTCGCAATGATGAACACATGCCAAGGCTTATTCTTGATGATTCCTCCTCCGAAATGCAACTAATACCCTAAAATGCATAAACACTAGAAAAACGCATCAAATACACAAAATACTTGATTTCAAGACACCAATTTAAGCCATTTTAAGACGTTCTAAGTGGTATAAAATGCCACTTATCACACCCCCAAACTTAAATCGATGCTTGTCCTCAAGCGTCACAGACTAAAAATATGCATGAATGCAATCTATATGAAAATGCAACGATCCCCCTTACTACAATTAACCAACCAAATTGTCACGTCTCAACAAATGCAGTTAGACACTAAAGATCAATAAACTCATGCAAACGGACATACAGCCAGAAACGTGGTGTGTGCAAATGCTTAACAGATATGCTTCGGAACTAGACCAATTACTATGACTAGACTATCCTCAAGGCAATCCTACGATTATACAAAGAATAAAATTCTAGGCACAAAGTGATATACAACACTACAAGAACTTTGGAGCTTACTACGGAATCGTGCTTTTTATTTACAACTCAAATGCTTATTTGACCGTGCAATGAGTGAGGTCCACAAAAGACTTATACAATGGTATCCATGTAACGAGCGTTAGGTTAGCGGATCCCAGACTCTAAAATCATTAGGTCACTAGGCACAAAGTCCCCTAAGAACTTAATAACTCAAATACCAAAGAACCCATTCTTGATCAATTATGCAAATTTTTTTTTCTTTTCTGAGCAAGTGCGTTTCGCTCCATCTTGCTCAACCCTAGACTACTCGCATAACATGCGAGCCGGCTACTAGCCATTTGACGCCTAGCCACAACTAGCAACAAATTCCATTTTTACTCCATTTTTTTTTCTTTTTCATGCCTTTACCACTAAGAACCTATTATCAAATTCTAAGCATAATAAATAGATTATCCTCGAAAATAATCAGATCATAACAATAATCTAGCCCTTAAGCATTCTCTAAGACTTAGTGAAAATACAAGTGCTTCTAGCATGCATATCAACCTACACAACTTAATAACACTTTAATGCTATCACTACACTCGCATCAATATCACAATTCAGTCGATAAATCATTGCGAAAGGGATCATGGTATATGCATGAGCTATATGATATGACAAACAAATAAAGCTATATAAAAAAAACTATATGGCAAAAATTATGCAACTATATGAACTAACTATCATGAATATGCAGCTATATGACACACACAAAATATTCCTTAACTACCACCCCCAAACTTAAAATCTTCACTGTCCCCAGTGAAGGTAGTAGAAAGGAACACAGGGTATACCTACTCGGAGTCATCATCATCATCACCCTCAGTGGGTGGAGTATCAGGCGGCGGGTATGCAGAGTCCTCACCAAAAACTGGCCACTGGATATCAGCTCCAAGGCCTCGAAAAGCAGTCCCTAACACAAGGGTGAGCTCCTGAGTAAACCTGCTCTGCGTCTCATACATGGCATCCATCCGCCGTGAAAGCCTCCTATACTGGACATCACCCATCCCAGCACCCTCCTGAGCTCTCGAAGAACCAGCCTCACCATGCCCTGGCCTAGCCATAGTAGCACCTCGTGCTGGACGCCCTCCTGGAAGACGATAACCCAGCCCATGCTCCTCAGGCTCACCACCGGTCCACTGCTGCATCCCATTCAGAGTGCCAGAATCTATCGGAGCTGCTGGCAACTGCAACTGCTCATGAGCCGGCCAGTTCACTCCTACTGCTCGGCATAGCTTCGTAACCGTGGATGCATAAGGGATGTTCATATGCTTTGCTCCCCTCAAAAACTTCAGAATTCCTTGGTAGATAAACTCACCAAGGTCCATATAGTATTCCTCATTCAGAATTCCCCACAACAACTGTGCTCTCTCAACTGTGACCTCGTGTGCATGTGAAGAAGGCAAAATATTAGCACATATAAATGCATTCCATGCACGGGCATACCTGTTCATGGCGATCGCCGGAAAGTGACGATACTCATTATTGGCTGGACTGCGGTTCCAAACTGTGCCTGGTCGACAGAGAGTCGCACAAATCAAATCCAAGTCAAAATCCTCAGCAGTCTTTTCATTCCAGTTCTCCTCCTCGGGCTTCCTCTCTCGCTGTCCAATCACACGACGAATCGCCGCAGGATGATAATCAACCGTCAGCCCACGAACTACAGAAAACCCATTCTTTTCAGCCTTCACATTCGCGTAGAACTCGCGAACAACACTCATCGGTACTGTTTCGGGCGACTCACAAAAAGCTATCCACCCCTTCTCTGCAATCATGGGCAACAACTCACCATCCCTCCCTGATGGTAAAAACCCCCTCTCCTTCAGAATCGGCTTCCCCAACAGCCTAGTGTACTCCTCCTCCGCAGCTTTGTCAGTTAACCGAGGCCTTGCAGCAGTACCCCTTGATGAATCAGCAGTAGGAACTGTGCTGCTGCTGTCAATAGTGCGTGCTCTCTTGGGTGCCATTGATTTGTGAATAAAAGTGTGTAAGAACTGATTTTTGATGTTTATGAGAGGGTTTAAGTGTAGGAAGTTTGTGGGAGATATGTAGGATAGGTGTATGTATATATAGTGTGTGGAGTAGGTTAAATTAGATTAGGAGTGGGGTTGAGGGATAAAATCATGGGGTAATGGGAAAAGAATTCGTGGGTTTATGGATGTGATGGGTTTTTGTGTTTTTGTTTTTGTTTTTTTTTTTTCTGAACTGTAAAAAATTTTCTGGAAATCGAATCCCTGCGCGGCCGCTCAGCATTTCTGTGCGGGCGCGCAGCAAGCTGCGCGGCCGCTCAGCATAGCTGCGCGGGCGCGCAGAGGGTCTCTGGAAAAAAAATTTGCAGCCCCTTTTTTTTGATTTTTTTGTGTTTTTGGATAGGTTATTAACTTCTAAGGGATCCTGTAACAACAATTTATGGGTTGCCTCCCACGCAGCGCTTTCTTTTTCGTCATTAGCTTGACGTTCCGTACCTTTCTCAAGTAGTCAACAAAATGGCACTAACCACCTCTCGGTTTGCCATGTCCCCATAGTAGTGCTTCAACCGCTGACCGTTAACCTTGAATGCTTGGTCCGAATCATTCTCAAAAATTTCCACCGCTCCATGTGGAAACACAGTTTTGACAATAAAAGGTCCAGACCACCTTGACTTCAACTTCCCAGGAAAAAGTCGGAGCCGAGAGTTGAATAACAGAACTTGTTGCCCTGGCACAAATAACTTAGGATGTAGCTTCCTATCGTGCCACCTCTTCACCTTTTCCTTATACATTTTGTTATTCTCGTACACTTGAAGTCGAAATTCATCAAGTTCATTAAGCTGAAGCATTCTTTTCTTACCAGCTGCATCTAAATCCAGGTTCAATTTCTTCAATGCCCAGTAGGCCTTATGTTCAAGCTCCGCCGGTAGATGACATCCC